>NW_027468630.1:17359013-17426513 GCF_046254945.1 Alosa pseudoharengus | reverse complement strand
CTGTAAGTTGCAGCAATACACTAACTGCTGGACCAAAACAGGGTGCCATTTCCTGAACTCGCTCTGAGAGCAAACACCCATTTGACCATCCTGTTTTCAATTCAGGACTGTGTAATGCTGTAATGTGTGTTCAACTCCCATGCAGTCAAGATTACACTGTAAGTGTACAGCTATCTAGATTTTTACATTTACCAGACGCTTTTTACAAAGCGACTTACATATGTCGAATATATTACAAAGGCATTGTTACATTGTCCCCTGAGCAACTTAGGGGACAAATTACATTACATTACATTTAGCAGACACTTCTTGACCAAAGTGACTTACATATGTCAGCTATATTACAAGGGATCACATTGTCCCTGGAGCAACTTGGGGTTAAGTGCCTTGCTCAAGGGCACAATGGTGGAAGCAGGGAATTGAACCGACAACTTTCAGGCTACTGCACGTTAGCCCAGCTCCTTAACCACTACACTACCACCGCCCCCAAAATGCTCAAATGCCTTGCTTAAGGGCACAGCGGTGGAAGCCGGGAATTGAACCCTCAAATTTTCTGCCTACTGCATGCTAGCCCAGCTCCTTAACCACTACGCTACCACCATACCATCTAGATGTTACATGAAGCTTTGTAACTCTTCATGTGATTAAGACAGAAATGAATCGAGCGATGGCCAGGCTGTGGAGAGAGTAAAGCAAATGCCACACTGCCAGCACCAGCTCTGGCCATCCACGGTGCGGCGTTGTGCCACCCTCCTGTGCCTGACTTCACCCTCCAAAGCCCACTCTCTCGGTGCTCCACACGGCGCCCGACGCTATGAAAACAGCCTAGTTCTGCATGAGGCTGCAGGCTCTCCTGCCAGCTCCAGCCAGCCCTTCCTGAGGCCGAACGAAGCCCTTCCTAAAGGTTTTTGCCAAGCTCCTTCATTCCTTCCTTCCTCCCGCTCTCTTATCTGTAAAGGAAAGTCACCCTGGCTCCTGCCGAGACAAACACAAGCCTCTCTCTCTCTCTCTCTCTGCTTTTTCACTAATTTCTCGAGTGCTTGCGTCATGACTCATTAACGCTCAGCTCAACACAAGAACACCAGCAAAAAGAAAACACTAGTTATTCTATCGCCAAATTATATTTAATGAGTCACAAATGGTCATTAAATGTTTCCCCCTCAGAGAAATGTGCAAATACCTTTTAAATCATAAGACTTCTCCCAGTTAGCTGTCGGTTTAACATCAAAATGAGCAGGAAGGTGTATGTGGTAAGAAGATGCAGTAACGTTCTAGTAAGTTGAGAGCACTGCTGGTGCTGGGGTTGGGTACAGTTGGATATAGAGAACAACATTCGCCTTTCTTCTCCTGGAACACTGTGCCCAGTTGCTCTGACTGATGATACTGACTCTCATTCCAGCCAACAGTAAAATGTGGGATGTCAGAAGCCGCTGATCCATGCTGACGAACGCTTCATGATAAGCGCCTCTGTTGAGCTCGTCGACTTACTTCTGAGAACGCTGGCCAACATTTGGCATGTTTGGCGAAACTGGCACGATTGGGTACAGCATCTCATATCTCATGACTTTCATAACATGATTTTTGTGTGTGAGGGTTTTTCATCAGTTACAAAATGTGTATAATGCAATTTTCACTTTCTGAAAGTGAAACTTTGTTAGAATCGCGTTAACATGTTTTATAATTGATGAAATTTGTACTTTGCAGACTTGCCAAGCATGTCCTGAAATATAACTGGAAAAACTGTGTTTTGTGTTGTGTTGCTGGGCCTGATGCAGTGGGATGGGGTGGGGGGGATGGGGGGGGGGGGTACTGTGTTGTGTGATGTCTTTTGGGCCACGGGCCGGGAGAGCTGTGAGGTAGTCAAAGAGGGGGGGGGGGGGACTACTACTGTGTTGTTAATGCCTGCTGGGCTAGGGAGAGCTGTGAAGTAATGAGTGAGTGAGTGAGTGAGAGAGAGAGTGAGTGAGTGAGAGAGAGAGAGAAAGAGAGAGAGTGAAGGGGGGGCTACTGTGTTGTGTGATGCCTGCTGGGCCGCAGGCCGGGGAGAGCTCTGTTTGTGTTCGGAGTGGAAGCTCTTATCTCTAGGCCGTACTGACGCCATGCTCTTCCTGTCTGAAATCTCCTCTGCTGATTTTGCTCAGTGCACAGTCTCCCCTGCAGCCAGCCCGCACGGCTCCTCCACTCCCAACTTCTCATTTTGACTAACCCCTGCCCCCCCCGCCACCCCTCCCCAGCGTCCAGAGCAGACCAGGGCAGATTAGATGTAGGCGCTGTGCGTGCTGACGTAAATGTCTCTCACAATGGCTGTCTGGACGCACGCGAGGGGAATTGTTGAAAGGACAAACTAGTCTTGAGTCATTTTAGAACTAATTTGTAGGTCTTTTAATAGACTGCCTTTCACAGTTTGTAAATAAAATCCGAAATAAGGAGAAGCATCTTGGTCAATTCCTCGGAAACGGCGGTTACCATTATGGTATGATGCAACTGAATGTCATTTGAGAAAAATTGTACATTCGGATTCATTAGTTACTCTTAGCCCATTTGGAAAACATTTGTCCTCCACAAATGGCACATTTAAAAAATGAAGCAACTTGCCAGACTAAAGATATTATTCCAACTTTTCTCAGAAAAGTCATTGTCTCTTCCATGTCTGCCTTGACCGGCAGTCTGTGGGCAACTCTTGTGGCGCCAAAAGCTCTGTGACATGGCAGTAATCAGGAACAGCGAGGAACGGTTTCTGTCAAAGAGGGTCCCTTTCCTTTTCCTTTCTTTTGGACAAATTTCCTTCCTCATTTTCTTGAATTTTCTCTCTCTCTTTCTGTTGTGCGTGTAAACAAAGGATTATTTATGAATAAACAAATAAAGTGGAGAAGGTCCCAGGCACTTCAGTGCCTTAAGGAAAATCCTCATATATAAAACAGCTTTTGTCCTTCCCAGTCTGCCTAATTGGCACAATTTCATAAGCTACAAATGCAACAGAAAATAAAGCGTTAACATTTATAATGTGTAAACCAATGTTTTCTCTGCAGTACTAATATAGTGTACTGTGCAGTTTTATGGCAAATCATCTTCCACAATGAATCATCTCAGGGATATCTCATCTCAATTTAAAAATGACTCATCACTTCAGTGTTATCCCTGTACAGCCGATGCTGTTTCCTACTGTGAATATAAACTTGCTCAATGATTTTATGGAGAGCCATGATTATGCTGCCTACTCCACCATTAGTGCGGTCATCTTTGCTTAGTCTCCGTCTCGACAGCCAGAGACGTCTCCCTTAGAAAGTGCATTCCATTGATTGCATCCGCCAGGGCCTCCGAGCCATCTCTGGATCTCTCTGGATCGCACCAACTCTCTGGCTTTATTTTCCTATAAACAAACATGTTGCTCGGCGTAATGAGAGAGAAGGCATGAAAGCATCTTTTGCTGTTCAGCTGTGCTTTCCTTTTGGAAAACAAACAAACAAACACTTTGAATTTGAATGCATTATGGGCATAATGGTCTCATATGGTCGCTCTCCTGTCTGGATTCATTATTTTCATTCTTTGCTAAGATGAAGGAGAAACACAGAGAGGTGAAACACAAGGAAGGGCAACATGCTCATTTTTTTGTTAAATATGCAAAGCAGACTGACACAGCCTGCTTGTTTCTCTATATCCTCATCATTACAACATAGCACAACCTCCATGATAAACATATACCTTTCCCACAAAATTACTCCTCAAAAGATATGTAGGGGTAAATACTGTCATGGACTTAAAGATATAGGGGGTAGATACTGTCATGGACTAAAATAAATGTAGAGTTAAATACTGTGATGGATTTAAAGCTATAGGGGGTAGATACCGTCATGGACTGTGCATGGACTATGCCATTTCCATACTTCCAACTCCAATTTCTAAATTAATACTGCATTTTAAAAAAGCTCTGGTGGTGATTTGCTTAATCCATTCATATATGGCTCAGAATAAAGTACAACAAAATGCAACCATCTTTTCATTATTTTTTATCCTTTCAAATTGACGTATGTTGTTTTTTATTTTAGAGGATCGTTGTAGATCAATGCAATATGTGCATATATTACATAGTCAACTGATGGCATTTGAATCTTGGACAAGACTAGAATAAACAAAAGACCTGATAACCTGTATAATAGTTAACCTAAGCCACCACACCATGCAGCCATCCCATAATCTAATGCGCGCTGTCCATTAGACAAAGCCTGGAAATGGAGATTAATTGTTTACTTCCGAGAACTCGGCTCATGTTTTGGGGAGCCTTCCATTACACCGCTTTTTTCTTTTTTTTCCAGAATTGAGTGAACGATGATGGATTACTCGCCCCAAAAGTGAATTGTGTCTGAAAAGCATGAGGGGAAATATATGTTGATTTTTTTTTTAGAAAGAGAGACTGGAAACTGACTCTGCTCCCAGTTACAGATGCAAAGGATTTGAAAGCAGACTGAACTGCTGGAGAGAGAAGGATGAAGTTACCACAGGAAAGTGAGTGGTAAAATGTGAAGAAAACAGATAGATGGATTGAGACAGAGAGAGATGGTGTGGCAGAACTATGTATGAGTGAAATCGCTAAACAAACACGTCTATCGGTCTGATTGTGCTGGGACTCCTCTGGTCCAAGACTGCACAGATGACCTCTCCCTAGGACACTCAGAGAATACATGCTCACCAACACCCTGCACAGCTGTTTTTTAGAAGAGGCTCCTTAACCGGCTGGGCCGAAGCAATGGGGGTGCGGGGAAAGACCTGAGAGCACTCTATCACTTCTGCACTAAGATGTCTGCCATCTTTCCCATAAAGCCATTAGCTGAAATGGACCTGATGACAGGCTATTCCTGTGGTGGACATTGCCAGGCCCCTCAGAGCAGGACCACAGGGGCCCAGGGCCTGGGCTGGAGCTATTTTGGGGGGTGGTTTGGTGCCGGCCACCCTGTCTCCTAAGCACAACTTCGGCTGATAGACTATCTGTTGGTTTTAAATGGGAGCCTTGGCAGTTATTAGACTGACGCCAGGCTTGCGAGTTATCAGTCCTATGTTGAGATAGATGGCTGGAATGGTGATGCTTCCTATGTCTGCAGAACTTTCACAAGGAATTGAACGTACTTGCAGAAACGTCTCGAGATTGTTTTATTCCCCCCACGGAATAAACACTCGGCAAAGAAATCTCACAGAACAGAAACAATGGCGCTTCAATATAGATGACTGTCTGCCTGAGCTAAATCAAATGATAGAGAAATCTGTACTATGATACAATATCCTCCATACGCTGTCTATTGTCTTGTGTTCTCAATTGCAGTTCTACCCAATTAAGCAATAAGATTACTGATGCTATACAGTAAACAAGACTTACAAATGGCAATGTTGTGAAACACATTGCAGGAAAGGAAAAACAGATCCAGCATTATATATTTCCCTGACTGAGTAGTGTGTGCTTGTGTGCACATTACACACACACATGTATATTTGTTTGCCTGTGTGTTAATCTGCAGCTCGGTTTGTGAGCACACACACACACACACACACACACACACACACACGTTGAATGGAACTGGAGGGTTGCCAGGGGGTATAGCGTGACAGCGTATGCTTGGTGAGGCTGTGCGAGGTTCTCCTCCGCATGACGTACACAAGCAGACGTGTGGGTGCACCCCGGTAATTGCATAATATAAAACTAGTCCAGCTTCATAGTCTCTATCATAATTCTTTCAAATTCCTATTTCCATTCCATTTTGTATGAAAATGTGCTATACAAATAAACTTGACTTTGACTTTGACCTAATAATCACTTTCAGTGAAGCTGAAGCATACACTCAACATGGCCAACATGTCTTTTGAAATAATATGGTATTCATCTGTTCCTCTTTAAGAATGTAGCACTTTTTGTCATTGTTTACATTGCTTTGATATTAAAGTCATGAATTCAAATGCAGAAATAAAAAGTGCTGGTTAGGTGTCAATCTGCAAAAGGGCAATTAATTAAATGAGTTTCTTGATATTTCATGTGTTAATTGATTATTCACACCTTAATTATACAGTCTATGATCCACACACAGTTGGAGTATTCAAATGGTTTTTGTTTTCTGGCCTGGCATCTGATAGAGTTACTCTGGGGAGCATGTTTGGAACAGGTGCCCTGTGTGACCCTCTGCTACCCCGGCCCCCTCCACCTTACCCCATCTCCATCCCCTGATCCCTTCGAAGAAACCTGACCCATTTACCCAGGCCATTACGTCCTCTTAAGAATTTCAGCTCTCAATAGGCCTTTGACGTTCCACACACTTCAAACAAAGCAAGTCAAAAGTAAAGTACAAAGTGAAAAAAGTGAAGGGCGGAATGACTGAGAAACAAATTGTATGACAAAGAAAGTGCACATGCAAAAATAAATGTCCCATTGATTATGACAACTATAAAATGGCCATGTCTTCACCCAAATGTCCAGAATACAACACTGACTGGTTGTGTTATGTTGATGTACATGGGTACTGTGTAGACTGCATCAGTGCGAGATATGGCTGTGCCAAGGTGTGCCTGAAGATTGTTGGCCTCCCTCTCAGGGGTCAAAGAATCTGCTCTGTTAGTACCCCACCTAGCACTGCATCAATCATCATACTTCTATGAACAAACTAAAATTAAAGGTTATTTTTTGAAAATTGTTCATCAGAATAATAAAGAAAAATAACACTATTGTATCACAGAAAATGCTCAAACTTTGGCCAAATTAAATATCCAAGGCCCTTTGTATATCTGTTCTGAAAGAGCTTGTGTGCACAATTCAACAGATTTCTTGAATCACACAATGCATTTATTTCAGGTAGTTTAGCTTATATATGGATGGATGTAGGGGTGTTGTTCGTTTAATTAGTTCCAAAAAAAATGTTTGACATAAAAAAACAGTTTAGCTCTATTTAGCTCTATTTGCCTTGAAGGTTAGTGTCAATTTGATCTGATATTGTTAGAAACCTGCAGACATCGTTCTTCTCCATTTTTTATGTCAGGGCTGTGTCCTCCTCAGTGGAGTAATATTTGACATCTTGACAGGCAATTGGAGGCCCCCATTCCTGAACTTCTGTTACTCTGAGCGAATTGATATATTAGGGGCGTGGCCTCGACTCTCTGACATTTAAAGGAGTATTTATGCCCTGAGGGCGAACACAGAAAACTTGCTGTAACACTTCAACAACGTGCATTTACAGTGATATAATGAAACAGTTATAAAATGCTAGATGCTAGCACAGAAAGAAAGCAGCTTGACTTTTAAGCTTAGCCTACTTTTGCACCACCAAGTCCGCCTGCCAAAAGAGAATGTGAGAGAATTGATAATGTTGATGATCACTACGGTCGAGAACCGCATGGTGAAAATCAAAGAATCTAGATCGCTCCGCTCTAAGATATTTGGTGTAAATAATGCACACACCAGCAGTTTTGTTTGTCTCCCGAAGTAATTGCACGTAACTATCGCATATTCTCCAAACCATCCTTATATCAATTTGATAGCAATGATTAAATAATGTTATATTAGGGATTAAACAATTTAGGCTATGACGATAGAGTAGGCCTATCAATATTCTGAGAACACGAAATAGTCAATTGCCTGTTGAAATTCTAGGAACATCCCAATCTAGATGAATAATCCAATGCAACAGTATATCACCTTCAAAACAGTAAACAAATGTATTATTTTTTAAGCGTTAACTCAAACAGGGCGGAAATTACGCCTTGAAGAGTTAAGAAACTCGAAACCATGTTTGCGCAACAATCAGTGCTGCTCCCAGCCGCCAAACTGTCTAGACTAGCACATGATGGGAATCAGCCAATGGCTCCGTTGCACTCCTCGGGGGCCCCGTGTGTATGAATGTATGTGTGTGTAGCCTATCTGAAGAAGAAAAAGGGGGAATCGACGAAAGAAATGGTCGAGGAATGCCAGCCTAATTTACGAGTCCTGATCATGGAATAGTAGCATATCCCTTAAGATCGCACAGCGCAAAGGATCCGACGAGTCACCTTGTTTCTTCAGCCGTTCAAACTCGCTGGTTTAGTTTGTCGCGAAGACGGGATTATGAATTATGCTTGATTATTTCTTCGCAGAGGGAAGTTTATACGCTAATAGGTTAGGCGATCCGAAGCAGTTCAAAGTCCAAAGAAGAAGGAAAGAAATCTAAACAAAGCTACCAACCGAGAAGAATAATACGTCTTTGGTGAGCTTCTGCATTCATCATTTGTTTCTACCGTTGTTTTACCGACCCATCTAAAAACCAAACAGCTATAGCCTACTGCGACTTTGAAATGGACAACCGCAATATCCTGGTAGCCTAGTCAAGCAGTAAATGCTACGAAGCGACCCAAAAGGTTCATGTCGTAGGTTACCACTTCAGTTATAGGCTAGGCTCCGTGGAATTTCTGCAACTGAATCTCCTCTTTGATATAACATTACGTTAGCTACAATTGTAGCTTGCATTCTAGCTAATGTTGTGGTTCGGCCACAAACATACTGCCCCCGGCTGTGCTTACACTGCACGGCGTTCAGGCTACAGAATATTGATGTGGCACGACGACCATATCACGATTTTCAATCGTAAGAATCGTGAGCAAACATAAAGGACGCATAAAAATAGAAGAAAGTGTCGTATGTTCAGGTCGAAACGCTCAGGTCTTGCACGGCGACTCTGGAGAAGCCGTTTGATTCCAGACACGGATGGGGAAGATGGAAGTTGTAGTAAAAGCAGTGAAGGGGGTTGGGATGAATCGTTTGACAACAATCCAGAGAAAATACCCAAAACGGAATATATGCCGATGACAAGGGTTGCAAACCCCGGGAGAGTGTACAGCAGGAATCTAGAAAGTAGGGAAGCGAGTGTCATTTTGGACAATGATTGTGACACTATGTGTGTCCTTGAGCATGGATGCCCCAAGTCTTCGCAAGGAACCGATGGTAGGGGGGTTACTTGTTGTTTGTTTAAAGATCTGGACCACAGTCGACCTAGAAGTCCAGTGTCGACCAGGACTAAAGACATTATTCCTTGTCAGCTGATATGGCGGAACCGTAGTGTCCGCGAATCTGTCGGTGCGGACAGGAGAGACGTAAAAACACGGGCAGCGGTGGATCAAGAGCTCAAGCGGGCCACTTATGCCTTTCTCAAGAAACTGAATGAAAAGTCGCTGGATACTTTGTTGGAGGCTGTGGAGTCCCGAGGCGCAATGCTGAGCCACTGCGTGATGGCATCGCAGACGGAGCTGCGTATCGGAAGCCAGACGGCGCCTCCTCAGTACCTGCTCTGCAAGCTCTACCGCTGGCCCGACCTGCAGCGCACAACCTGTCTCAAGCCACTGTGCCAGTGTCGGAGTTTCTGGGGTTTTGAGAACCAGGCGCTGTGCTGCAACCCCTACCACTACAGCCGCATGTGTGGACCAGGTAAGAATAGACATAAAATATCTCCCTTCGTCCTGGTCCGTTAAACATGTGCCTCAAATGACATAGGCTATTACTTTACTATGAAGTATATACATCATTTAATCATTCTCTGTAAGCTAGCAACAGTAGCCTATACTGGGAAGCTTTTAACGCTCTCCCTGGAATAAAGAAGTAACTTGCTGCCTCTCCTCACCCACTGACAGCATTCCTGGCAGCTGTCAGGTTGTAAATTCAAAGGACAGAAGCTCTGTTAACAGATACTTACTTTCCTAGTTGGCTTTACTGTTATGGAGCCTTATGTGGAGAGATAATCTGTACAGGATATCACTGTAAATGGAGGATATGTTCAATAATTAGGCCAACAAAGTTGCATATATGGTATAAGGTTTATGGATTTATCGAATGGCTTAGGCTATAAATAATAGAATGATAAAAAATGATAGATAAAATGAAGTTACACCTGGTATTGGTATGGTATTTTCATAGTATGCTTGTTTTGTTTTAATGTACCAGCCCTTACTAACAAATGGTGAAGGCCTATGTCTCTAATATCTCTTTTTGTTATTGTTAGAATCACCTCCCCCTCCCTACTCACGGCTCTCCCCCTCAGCAGAACCCAAGCCACTGGGTAAGACATCCAACGTTCTCTCACCTCAAAGTTCCACTGCTAACTTCCATACTGGAATCCTACTCAAATGTGTGTTGACAGAGTATAAAGAACACATAGTGTGTTTCTCAGTAAAAAAACTTAATGTGATCCTATACTGGGAGAAGCAAGTAATGTGCATTATTTCATTCTTGTAGATAAAGGCCAGGAATTGTCCGTCATCGTAATGCTGAATTCTGAAATTAACTTTGAATCTGTAATGAAACATATCAGAATAATTTCTTCATACTGGCACTGACTTTTTGTGGCCATTACAGATCAGACAGATCCACTTTTGTCCTACACTGAAAATGAGGCCACCCACCCTGTGAAACCCAGGGACTGCTCAGGTGAGTGTCCAACACGCAGTTACACATTCTGTACGAATCTTCATCACACATGGACTGATCCTTCAAACTGTAAAGCTTTGCTAAAGATGCTTTCAGGGGAAAATGTTAGCCTGTTTTGTTAGTCTATTTATTACCTGTTGACAACCATGATTAGACTTATTTCAGAATTCAGAAAGCAAGAATACTGTCTGGCTGGCTCGGTGTGTACAAAGCTCAGGACAGGTTCACCAAGGAAAGATTCAGATTCCCCTGCCCATATCTGTGTGCATGATGCCAATCAGTTCCCAGCATACCGACTTAGTGTTGCTCAGAGCAGGGCACATTAATGTTGAAAGCTTTGTAGCCTCGGTGCCCTGGGTTACCATGTGTTTTGGGCAACCTACAAAGTTAAACATTACAATTAAACATTGTGATTATGCTGTGGGTAAAAAGGCATCGTTAGGATGTTTACCTAGTGTATAATACTCTGTATGTTGACAAAATCATTTGCATCAATTATTACTGTATTGTATTGTTATATTGAGCTGGATCTATAGACAAAAATGAGAAAGAACCCATGAAATAAACAGTGCGTTACATTATTAGTAGCAGGTTTTGTGGTGGAAATATTTTTTTCTTCTCTCTTCTAATCTCTTTCATTAAAATTCCCTGTGAGTTAAAAGACCAATTATCTGTAGTCTTCCTGTCAAGACTCTGTTTGTAACTCTTAGAGCGTGCTAGACCAGACTAGTGTAGAAGGACGCAATGTTAGACTGTGCTGACACGCAAGTAGTGTCTGGAGGACAGGAAGCACTCCACTGAAGTGTCACAGGAACCATTAGTGTTTACGCCCGACCTCTGAAGTGTCCGGGTAGTGAAGCGACGTTCACTTATGCACCTGCACTGGGATATAGCTTCCTGGTGTCATGCGCCCTGCATGGGTTGCGAGGGGACTGAGAGAGACAGATCTGGTGCTCGTCTCAAGTGAAAAGTGTCTCTGGTTCTGAATGCTGCAAACATGATGAAGGCATCAAACCTTTTGGCTGCTGCAGTGATGTTTTGCGGTACAAATACACTATAACAGTCTGAAACCATAGAGCCTGTGATTTATTCAATATCTGGAAATGCCAAATATATTATCCATTTTGGCTGCATATGCTTTAATGTGAAGGTGCAGGCGCAGCTCTGCAAACATGTAATGGCTTTATCATTTATTAGACTGAAGTGGATCTTGGTCTTGCATACGTGCAGCAGTTAGGTAGGCTTTGTTGGAACTATAACTGCACTGTACTGACAATGATCTCATCCTAAGTGTCCATGTTGTCTAGCTTACCTGTATTGATTTGTTAACGTACCAGTGAGGCTACGGTTGTATCTTGTTATCAAGATTTTATGGGTCTGTAATTTTACTTGATCTTGCCAACACTGTGGTCTGTGGACATTTTATATTCCAAAACCAATATAAAAAAAGAAAATTCTTGTTGGAACTATGGTAGTTACCTCTAATGGTTGTGAGGCTTGCTGTGTAGTTGAGAGGTCATGAGTGCTGAAAAATAGAAGGTGACAAGGGTTTGAGGTCATTTGTGAGACCTCCATATGCTTTACTGGAATAAATGTCTTCTGTTCTTGTGTTCTGAAGTTGTCTCTGCCTTCAGTCGTACGCACGCAACTGTTGTAGCACCGGTAGCGCTTCTAGTTTCCTACATGCTCATAAAGGATTGCTGCCTATCAAACAACATTTGGACGAGAGACCCACTGGAACCTCAGGGTGTTATAAAACCCAGCGCTCCTGCCAAAATCTGTCACACTGGAAAAATTATGAATCGCAAGTCTTAAAAAAAGACGAAGGGGAAAAAAAAGAAGCTTCCTCGGATTTAGCTCTGCCTTTCAGTTGAAATCACATGGGTTGGACACAGTTTGGGTTCCCATTATTGGTGCGTTTGTTTCCTCAGAGTGCATAGTATGGACATGATGTGAGTGGGATGGCTGCCTCTAGGAATCAGGCTTTAGGGGTTGTTTATTTTAGGGAAGTCAGGCCTCAAACAAACATCCTGTTTGAAAAACCTGTCTCCTTTGGAAGCAGCGTGAGTCAATGAATTGGCCCTTTGATGGCGGTGCGCAGGCCAGGAATGCGCTGCGTGGTCCTCGCATCTTAAGCTTGGCGCTCTGGGACCAGGGTGTTGTTTTCCTCATTTACGTGTCGCTCACACTGACCAGGGCAACCAGGACATTCCCTCACACATACACGCCTCCGTGTTTTAACAGTCAAATGAGGTAGTGGTCAGGTAAATGGCCAAAACTATCACAAATCTGTTCTGGGTATTCCTGAATGTAGTACTGTTACTACTCATGTTCCTGGGCTGTTAGGAGCCAGAAATGCATCCCGACTCTTTGAGGTTAGCTACGAAGACTTTTCTTAAGAGCAGCTTTTCTGGAGTTAAAAAAAATATTCAGAACAGCTTGCTAAATGGGGTGCCCCTCAGTCGGGTCAGTGGGCAGGAGTCATGGGAACGCCGGCTCCATGGCGTGTTCTGTGCCATAGGACGCCGTCCAGTCGTACGTCTCTAAGAGCTCTCTCATCTCTGCAGGGCACAGGGTCACCACACCAAACCTGGGGCAATGAGGAGGGCAATTACTGTAAAAATGAACAGAATGCCTAACTGTTGGTCTGGTATTTTTACATGCCTATGGCCAAGGCTGTGCGCTGAAGTGATATAGCCTGTCTGACTCAGCCATCCAGGCAGACTATAGCCCTGAGCTTGCTTGAGTGCTGAGGACTAATAGGTCTGAGGGTGGTGGCTTTACTAGTTTAGGATGTGTCTGTTTGGTCGTCAGCGCTGTGGTGTCCTGTCTGCTGCACTCAGCATTGTAATGTAAATATTGAGTTTGATCGGGGGAAACCACATGTATAGTCTGTAGTTCATCAGCAGGCTTCTCAGCTTGTCAAATCTGGGTGCTCCACTGTGCCTGACTTCTCTGTTTGACCCACGTGTAGCCTGGTGGTAAACTTTGGTCAGCTTAAATGCCCCCACCATATTTTATAATGTTAACTGTATTTTTGTATCGTCACCATTGTAGCCTTTGCCTTCATGCCTTTCATCGACCCAATGATGTTAAGATAGCAAATCAGACACTCACAGTCCAGAGCTGTTACGGCACTTTCTAGAGCTTTGAGTACTACTTGCTACAAATCAGATTGTGAGCCAACAATGGCGAGTTCGTCGATTAGCCACGGCCCCTCCTTTCCACATGAGGCAGGAGAGACAGCTCTTGGCACCAGGACAATTACGAAAAATCTTCTTCTGGTATCCCATACTGTTTCCTCCTTTCTCTCTCTCTCTCTCTCTCTCTCTCTCTCTCTCTCTCTCTCGTCCTGCCAGCCTCGGCCTGTGGCTCTGACGCTGCTGTCTCTGTTGCCAGGCTCCGGCGGGTTAAAATAAGGTTTGAATTACAGGACTGACTGCGGCTTTTCCTCTTGCGTTTAGTGCCTCGGAACGCATGCAATTAGCCTAATGAAATCCTGCCATTCTGTTTAACCTAAAGATTCTTTGCAGATGTTGATTGGGAATGACTTTATTGATTGTTGGAAATTGTTTTGTGTGTGTGTGTGTGTGTGTGTGTGTGTGTTTTAAGGAATTACTTTAAAGTGCCTGTTTGGATAGAGTTTGCCCCCATGCCTAGCAGTTTTTTGTTTTGAGGAAGCTGTGGCATTCCGTGTTGGGTTGCAGGGTGGGACCATTTGGCTGTGCTGTGTTGTGATGGGAATGAAGGATTCGGCTCGTATAATCCTGACACAACCTATTTCCCCTCTGTCTGATGTTGGGATCGACCAATAGATAGGTTTTCATCACAGGCGCTTCATCATAGGGAGTTGGGTAACTAGATACAAATCTTTCATGGAACGTATTGTGACAGAATCCTTTCATTTTTCATTGTTCTTCTTCTTCAATCAAGTAGCAGGAGTCCAGCGAACTTTTTAATAGTGGAGAATTAACCATAAGCATTCTTTGTGGTTAAGTACTATGTTATATTAGCAAAATGAAATACTGCTGCCAGTTAGTAAATTGGATTAAGCCTTGTTTATAGACAGCAATGTTATGTCTCTGTTGTGTTGGTAGTTTGTTTGATGTTCAGTTTCTGTTCAAAGGAAATATGAATATTTCCTCATTGCCCAATAAAGAGGCTAGTCTAAGGGCAGATACAGAGACTCTTTTTGTGGTAGTTTGGATTTCACATTTTTGGAATACCATAAAGTGCTAATAACACGAAACAACTCTCTCCACAGGCATAAATAATAGAATCTCTAAGTTTATTATGGCTGAGTCAGAAGTTGAATTCACGTCTCTTTGGCATCCTTACAAACACTCCCCCGGCCTCTCCCTCTCTCTCTCTTTCTCTTTTTCTCTCTGTCTCCCTCCTTCTCTCTTTCTTTTTCTCTCTCTTTCTCTCTCTCTCACTCTCTTTTTCTCTTTCTCTCCCTCTCCCTCCCTTTCTCTGTTTGCCCCCCCCCCACCCCTCCCTCTCTCTCTCTCTCTCTCCCTCTCTTTCTCTCTCTCTCTCTCTGTCAGTGTGGTAGAAGAGCCTAATGGCTGTGGGGGAGAGTCTAATCCCTGGCACAGGATTAGAGACGTGCCCCCTTCCCCATCGCTCCCCTCCCCTTCTGTAGTGCTTAGGGAAGTGGGGGATTCTCTCCCACTGTGAAATTTGAAAATTAAAAACTTTGTAGAGTGTGTGGTTGGACCTTTTTAAAGCTCAAGTATTTGTTGGAACGGCTATGTTTGTCACAGATTTACTGCTTCTTACAGTAAATTTTAAACTGGTAATGGGGAACCAACTTAAGAAATAATTCCACCAAGCTTTCTCCATAACAAGTAGGGTTGATATTGGCCAATATCGGCCTTCAATGACATTTACCGATGACAGTGGCTGATATTTATCTGTTATGTTCCATGAATTCTGCACTAGGTTGTGGTATGAAGGCCTGAAAGACTTCAGTAAATAGTTCAGTTATTTTCTTATGAATATTTTTGTTTCCACTCTGCTAAAGGATATAGCTAACAACAGTACATAAACATACATAGTACATACAAAGTAAATAAACAGAGAAAAAGATATCGGTATCTGCACTGCTTATAGGCAAAATAATTTTATACATCGGTACCGATGTCGTCCCAGAATTTCACAATTGGATGCTAATAATTACACTTTTACAACACATCTATAGACCATATAGTCTACCCACTAGCTACACTATCATCAGAAGTAGGCTTTGCAAGAAAGTAGTCCTGGAGGTAAAAGTTATGAAGTACATTGGATTCTATTTTTCTTTTTTGGTGAACAATGCACATTGATTCATTCAGCTAGTCTGTGCTGCCCCCGTCAGACAGCTGTTTTGCAGAATGCACTAATGAGACATTGGAGATTCATAATGCGAGACCACTTTAGAGCTGAGGAAGGATATTCACAACTGGCAAATGAGTCCTGAGACAACGTTAACTCTGAGTGAATGTGTGTGTGTGTGTGTGTGTACTAGTTCATGTGTCCCTGTTTCCTCTGAAAGGTCAGTTGCATCATGATGGACTTTGAAGGAGTGGTAAAGGCCTGGTGAGGTTAGCGAGGAGAAATGTGAAAGTGTATCTGTTCTGCTCTACCTTAAAGGAGCTTGTTAATAGGAGGTCATTTAGCCCCAGCGCGGTTTGGGAATGAGAGGAATGGGGCCACAGGCCCAGGCTTTAAATCCTCTGTGTCAATAGACGCTCTGAAGCAAAATAATGGCATCACTCTGTGTACGAGTTAATCAGAGCTGATAGCATGAAGGCAGGAGGGTCACGGGGTCGCAGGCGCGCACTAAGTTGTCAGGGAGCTGAATGCCGGCCTGCAGCTTGCGGAGGGAGGGCCAGCCAAGGGGAGAGGGGGACCCCCAACTGGCCCGCTCACCCCACTGGAATGCTGGGAGGGGAGCTGGGGGTGTTGACGGCAGAGATGACAGATTTCTTGCTTTTTTTTCCCTCCTTTCGAGGGGCCTCATGCCCCTTCAGTATCAAATCCCCTGTGAAGGATCTCCAAGAAACATTCACCCTGTGTAGCTGTGTGGGTGTTTGATGCTTGCTTTAGTGATACCTGTTTTTGGTTGTTTGTTGTGGGTATATTTTAGGAAGTAAATATGCAAAAGCATGGACATGGAGTGTATTGTGCATTCCTAGCCGCATATTTCCCCTAGCAGCATCTTACCATCTTCTATATTGCAAATTACATCTTGTTTTAGATAGTCTTAACAGAGGGTAGATCTGATGACTCGGTTCTATAAAGTAATGATAAGCACATCCAGAAGAGGCTTGATGAATCTGGGTAATAGTTTATTCCTCTGCTCAATGGCCAGTTCTGAACTGTTGCAGAGCTCTAACATTTGTACCAGAAAAGGCTGATTGATTGATGATGTCTGACTGTTTGAGTGTGTTTGAATGTGTTTGCAGACAGCAGTACGTCGCCGGACCCCCTGAAGCAGAGCCACTGGTGCAGTGTGGCCTACTGGGAGAACCGGACGCGCGTGGGCCGCCTCTACCCAGTGTATGAGCACTCGCTCAGCATCTTCTACGACCTACCTCAAGGCACGGGCTTCTGCCTGGGCCAGCTGGGCCTGGAGCAGCGCAGCAGTTCTGTCCAGCGCACTCGCGGGAAGATCGGCTACGGCATCCTGCTCAGCAAGGAGCCGGACGGCGTGTGGGCCTACAACCGCAGCCAGCACCCCGTCTTCGTCAACTCGCCCACGCTGGACATTCCCAACGGCGGCAGGAGCCTGGTGGTTCGCAAGGTCATGCCGGGCTACTCCATCAAGGTGTTCGATTACGACAACTCGTGTCACCTGCGGCGCGCAGAGGAGCCTGAGCATCTGGACGGGCCGTACGACCCCAACAGCGTGCGCATCAGCTTCGCTAAAGGCTGGGGACCCTGCTACTCTCGACAGTTCATCACCTCCTGCCCCTGTTGGCTTGAGATCCTCCTTAACAACAGATAGCAAACAAACATAACACTATCCGAAATGTAATCTACCTAGATTTAATATAAAGTTTTATATTATATATATATATATATATATATATATATATATATATATATATATATATATATATATATACATATATATGTGTGTATGTATATATATTATGAGAAATATATTACACTTGTAAATAATGAGTCATTTTTACAAAACGTGATTATTTATGTATGGTGCAATGTGTATACGGATGAAGTTAAGAGAAACCGGATAATGCACTTTTGATTCTCTATATTTTACATATATAGAGTCTCTAAATGCCATTTTGAGAAGTCACTCAAAAGAAAACGAAGATAAAACCTGGTTTTGGTGTATAGTTTTTGTATACTATCAATGCCCAGACAAAAAAGCTAAGGCCATTCACACATTGATAATAAAGTATTCATATAAGATTGCATCTTCATTTGTTGTCACTTCATTAGTTCATAATCTTGTTCGAGAAAAATTCATGCAACACTTAAATCACTCAGAAAATGATCATCCGGCGTTCCAAGTCATCACTACATACTCCCCATGTTGAAGTCAAAGAAAACATGGAGCAGCCAATCTAACCATTGGAGAGCAGTGAAATGGCCGAGTGGCTTTATCTGCTCACTCAGCACTCTCCCAGGCCCCACCTTGTCTCTTTTAAAACAAGCCTGGCTAAGCCACATGCACATTATCTATGGTTAGTGGTTTTTTCCCCCTCTCAGCTCCACACGCAGGCTTTGTTTCATGAATGTTCTACTACCACCATGGAAATAGTTTGTAAAACATGGTCTCGATGTCTGTGCCGCTGAGCTGAAACATCTCTTTGCAAGAGACATTAAAACGGCCGTGCCTTGTCGCTGGTGCTTACAGTAATGATGTTAGCGGGAGAAGGGCTTTTGATTTCTCTGTGAAATGGTAAGAAAAAGCATGCAGACATGCCAAGGAAGAGTCTGTATTTTCATCATGACTGGCAGTTGTGTAAACGGTGGTGCAGAGAGAGCCCTGCTGTTTTTTATTTTGCTGTCGCTGGACACAGAACATAGCTCTATGAAGTCACCATGAAAAATACTCATTGTCATTTAGGAAATGGAGGACAGATTTTAAACTCATTTGGAGTCCTCCATTCTCCATAGTAACGGGCTTTCTCTGTTTCCATGTAAAATCCAATCGATCTTAACTGAACCAAAGCAAAGACACCATCAAACCCAAACATGGCATTAGTTGGCTTTTAGTTGTGGACATATCATCTGCGATCTATTATGTTTTTTGGCATATGCTTACACTGAACTTTTAAAATACAGCAAACACATACATTTATGACCTATAAACATATTCCTGAAATATCCCTGTGGCATGGACTCCCAGTCACATTTCTTTCTGTCCGCTGTCCTTGTTTTGTTTCTTTAAGCACCATGTCTGTCAACCGCTGGAGTAATTAAACTGAGACACTGCGACTGGGTGAGCACAATCTTCTCTTTCAGCAGAACCAAGCCAAAATACAGCCCACTTTCTCCCCTTGAAACTGCGCCAAGAACAGTTTTTTTCCCTCTCTTCCCTTGAATCACAAAAGCATTCCTCATCCAATTAACCCCAACCAGGCGATGAAACTTCAGCCACAAGCATACTTTCGTTACTCCAACTTTAGTGTCTGTGGAAGTAAGGCGAAGCAAAGATGCATGTGCATTTTTAGAAGACCAAAGAGAGCTTGATTGCATAGTGCTAAATGGTATCAGTTCTGTTCTATGTCAGAAAGGTAGTGGAGTTTACATTTCGAGGGTTAATATTTTGAGTATTTTTTAAATTTTTATTTATTTCTTTACTTTTATGCACAGATTATCCCAAATGCCCTTGCGTGGGTCTTCTACAGAAACAAGATCTACACAAATAATATTGAGTTTCTCAAAGATTCATCTACAATATATTGTGTACTATATCATTCAGGCCATGGTTGTTGAACAATGGTTTAGCTTTGATTCAGGTTAGTGAGGTCACTAGAATTTCATGAAGTAATACTTAAAGTTTGGAATTGCTGCTTAGGGAGTTGAAAAAGTAGTAACAAATTGATGATTGCATCCTACCCTATGGCTGAACCCTTTGGCTGCAAAAAGGATCCTCCGATTTTTCCAAATGTGCATGGTTTGCCTGAGTGTTGTGACATGTAGTTTGGACTGATTTGGACTGATAGTTACTGACATGCAGTTTGGACTGATTTGGACTGATAGTTACTGACATGTAGTTTGGACTGATTTTGGGATCAGTGCACATGCTGCAATCAACTTTCCTATGAAAATGGAAAGTTCAGTTGCATAAATATATTTGAGCAATTGAGGTTACTGTGCTCGTAGAAGAGAAGCTTCTACGACAGAAAAGATTTGGCAAGCGGGTAAATTCTCGCTCACAGACTGACGTGTGTTGAAGTTTCCCTGAGGACGTTTGATATCCTGCTATCTGCATCATGGATGTGTGGCTCCCTGCCCGCCTTTCCTCTGCTACTGGTCAACCGCCCTCCTCCCCTCTCATTAACCAGGCACAGGACAAGCTCTAACCTCTCTCTCTCTCTCTCTCTCTCTCTCTCCCTCTCTCTCTAACTCTCTACTTCTCCCTCTCTCACTCTTTACCTCTCTCTCTTTCTCCCTTTCACTCTCTACCTCTACCTCTCTCTCTAACTCTCTACTTCTCCCTCTCACTCTTTACCTCTCTCTCTTTCTCCCTTTCACTCTACCTCTCTCTTTCTATCTTTCTCTTCCCCTCTACTTCTCTCTTGCTCTGTGGTGCTTCAAGGTAAATGGGTTCTTATGAATGTTTACATGAACTAATCACACGGCCTCTTCTTAGATCCCTCAGCGGTTTACAGTTGCCCGGTATTTTCTTGACCCCTCACTTTGAGGACAGTTTTGCAGCGTGTAACCGCTTTGCAGTTTCTCAAAGCCAGCAGAGGAACAGGGTAAAAGATGGGAGAATAAGCCAATCTGCAACCCCCCAGTGGCCAGGCTCAACATTCCAGAGGAGCGAGAGGTACGTATGCCCAGGGTGAATATTGACCTCAGTGTAAGCGTGTGAGTTTGTTTGGAATTTATTTACAAAAAGAAAATGGCAACCATGCAGCAACATTAGAGGGCTTCAAAGGGCTCTAATTTAAACTCCGGTCCACTTCCGTACGGGAGTGTTCACGTTTGCGTTTACATTTAGTCATTTAGCTGATGCTTTTATCCAAAGCCTCTTCCAAAAAAATGGAAACAATCAAGGTACAGTGCGACAAGGACGTGTTAGTGCAGCAATGAGTACTACTCGCATAGAGTCATGTACTTCTGCTGCAATACACATATTATGTGTAAGCAGAGTGTTAATGAGAGTTGCTTGCTATTTTAAACTAAACAAGCTGAACAAAACTTCAAACACTTTTCTCACATTGTGGAGGCTCTTGCCTTTTTTGCTTTCCAGCTTTCAGTGAACCAATGCACTTGTTAGGTTTTGTAATGCACTGCTCATTCATACATTCAGCTCAAATCATGATATGTATATGAAAACAAGGGATTCAAATACTAGTCTGTTTATTTAAGTAACAAACAAACTCACATGGAATTAGTTTAGATTTATGTTTTTGTGTTGATGGCTACAAAATTGGAGGGATGCTTGTTTGCATAACACAAATACTGTATGTTAAACCCAACAGCAGCTACTGAAAAAAAACAAAAAAAAACATGACCAACTACATATAACCAACAAATACTGAGAAACTGGGTCCCATGTGTACTATGTGTGTCTAAAGTTACCCTGTTGACATTGATCAAACTCTTTGGCTTGGCATTCAAATGACCGAATTAGATATTCCACATGAACCCACTATTATGACATTATTACGACGGTATTTAGACGTGTGCTTTATAAACTGACATTAATAGTGATAAAATGGCCATAGCACTTCAATAACAGGAGGGTGATGTGTCAGTACACTGTCCAGTGAAGTGCGTTTACAGGGGCCTCCACTGGTTCTGCTAAGAATAAAATGGCTCAGTTCCCATGGATTCCTCCCTGAAAGGTACTTGCACATGGTCTCTCTCATGTCATGACAGGTTTGACCAGCTGCAGCCTGACTAAATGTGATGTGTTAAGTGTGCTAAAAGAGAAGTTAACATGGACAAGAATCACTGCCAAGAATGAGCCCCAGGCTAGAGAGAGAGATGAGATAGAGAGCTTTCAGCTTGGAGCCAGGCCACATTACCTTGGGCTGAGACAGACATGATATATTAAATGTTTGGATTTTACAGTTAAAAGAAAGCGTCTGTTTGAAAACAGCATTTGAGAGTATTGAAATACATAGCAGGAATCTTCTGCAGAGGAGCCAAGACAACAGAAGCACGGTTGTTGTTTTTGTGTGTGTGTGTGTGTGTGTGTGTGTGTGAGAGAGAGAGAGAGAGTTAGAGAGAGAGAGATTGTGTGTGTGTGTGTGTGTGTGTGTGTGTGTGTGTGTGTGTGTGTGTGTGTGTGTGTGTGTGTGTGTGTGTGTGTGTGATCTGACCAACCACTGTTTGACCAGTACCTCCTAAACTCATTTGTGGCCCTGTGCACAGACCGGTCCGGGCAGCAAGGGAGGGAGAGGTCCGTCAGTGGACGTCTCACTTTGCTGCCAGAGGGGGTCTCATTCCACCACTAATGAAAGTCATTTTGGAACATTAATGACTCCATTCCAGTGTTACTACAACAAACACAGGCGTCACACACGGTTTCCTTATTTGGCCTCTCAATCAGAGGGGGAAACCATCATTTAAGCGTCATTATTGCTGTGTTTTGAGAGCTGTTTAAACACAGACATCTGTAACTCTGAGTGTGTGAGGCAGCTGTGGAGACACTGGTGGGGTTTCGCCAGCTTCTGATTTGGAATTATATCCAGCTCATTTACACAGTAGTGAAGAAATCTACGGAATCTCTATGGAATTCTGAGTTGTCGAGCAGACTAACTAACATGCCAGTTCTGTTGTATTTCCGTCCCTCGGATGAGGCAGGAGCAGGGGATTGGCTGGAAAACAAAAACGATGTGCATTTCCTCAGCGTCCACTTGATGAGGGCTTTCACAAAACCCCAGGATCGTGGTGGCTACATATTTCACTTCTGGGACGCAATGAAAAATGTGGAAGCGGATTTCCACTTTAAAACTGTCTGAGGCTCAAATTAAGCTAGTAGACTCCATTTGGTAATTGGCTCAAAATGGCCTTGTAATCTGTTTTATACCTCTCTAAATAATGCATTCCACTTTGACTGTCTATGACAATGTGGAGAGAGGTTTGACTTGGCTGGTTGACCCTCTCCACGTAGGTGACAGAATGCCCAGAGAATGCTCAGGTGAAAGGAGATTCTATTGCTTTTGTCTAATTAATGATCCGCGATGGAATACTGCCTACCGGGGAACAGAGAGAGCTAAGGGCTCAAACATACTGGCATCTACTGCCTGACATGACCTGTCATGACATGGCAAAACATTTTAAACATTTCTAGTCATAAGAAGCTCATGAGGCTTTTCAGTTTGGCACCTTACCCCCCTCCCCCTCTCTCTCTCTCTCTCTCTCTCCCTGCTCTAATGTTTGCATTCAAAAATGCAAATGTTACTTAGTAAGTCCATGGACTCCATTTCCTCCCCCCACTCTCCCCAGCTCACAGTAACCGTGATAAGCAGGGCTAGAATATTGGCACGTTGTTCTATGTTCTAAGCACTCTTGGGTTAATTCTCAAGTGCACACGTACAGTGGGCAAATGGGCTGAGCAGAGGCCAGCTTTGCCAAAAGCAGGCGGCTTTGAGAGCTACTGAATGAGCAGAGGAAAAGTAAGAGATAAGGAGGAAGGTGTGCAGCAGTGGGTGTTCCCTCCCCTCCCCTCCCCTCCCCTCCCCTCCCCTCACCTCCCTACCCCCCTCCCTTGCCTCCTCTCCCCTCTGGCCTCTCGAAGGGGATCGGATGTTCTCAGCAGTTCCAAGCAAGCAAAGCTGGGGGCCGACAGACGGTCTGGCTCCAGCGTGGACCGGGCATAGACAAGCAGCCAGACATTCTGTCATGAGGTCCGCTTACACTGGGGTCAGCTAAACAAGCTTGTTGGTCCTAAACACACACACACACACACACACACACACACACACACACACGTACACAAGTAGACACACACACACACACACACACACACACACACACACACACACACACACACACACACACACACACACACACGTACACAAGTAAAAAAAAAAAAACACACACATCTCTTGATGCCTTAACCTGATACCCAGTACAACAGATGTTTACCTTCCTTTGTCTGTCCTGTCCACACAAGCATGATCGATGAAGAGAAATGGAAATTAAGCATGAACGATGACAAAAGATGTGGGTATTTTAAGGACTACCTAGCCATGCGGCTGGGATTCTCCTGCTGCTCTGCACAGACTCTCTCTGTTCATTATGCCAGTATTTTAACACAGTTCTTATTCTGCTGAATACATTATCTTTGTCATACTGTGCATGTTTAGCATGATGGAATTAAAGATGGACTACCCAAACTATAGATATGATTCCTGTTTTAGCTTATGGCACATTAAAACTTTGACATTTGTGCCCAAACATGTGAATCTAAATGTTTTTGTTTGTTTGTTTTATCATATATATTTATTGTTTAGTGTTCTATGCTTGCTCATACCCTGGATGGATGTCTTCATTTATATTTATGATATTGACAATTCAGCTGGAATTGCAAAATACTCAAATAATGTTATATTTGCTTATGTAGACAGCTAAAGAGAATATGATATATTCCATAATTATAATAGCCTATATATATACCGGTATATGATATATCATGTAGGCTACTTGCTCTATGATTAATTGAACATATATCAGACTGAAGTCTCTATAAAGGTGGCTTGGTGTCCTCTGATGAATGTATTTGAGAGTGTTGAAATGCTGCTCAGTGGGAAGAAGACCTTTTGAACAAAAGTGCATGCCACGAGGAATACCACGAATCCCAGTGACAGTGAATGATGAAGGTTTGCTGCCACCTTGTGGTGACAATGAAGACGTCATGAAAGTCTGTTATAAAGTACTGTACTCAAGCAGGGGCACCGTCCAATCTAATGATAATAATAATACTTTGCTGCCAAATAGAAAACACGAGCTAGTTAAAAACTTTAACTACTGGGGCGCAGCATTTCAATACTTGGGCACAGGCCCCAGTAAAAGGGGTCTAGTGAAGCCTCAAGTATGTGAATATGAACACTAATCAGACCAGAGCAGCCATGTGACACATTACTTACTTACTTACTTACTTACTTACTTACTAAAAGTAGATGTGTGACATAAAAGAGGGTTTCATCTTTGAGTGGAAAGTGGAGTTTTCTAATGCTGAAAAAAAATCAGTGGCCCTATTATCATTGATAACCACAGTTTCAAATGAGTTTCCATAAATCGGTGCAATGGAATTCTTTTCAAGCATCAGATAATGTAATTTATGAAAAAATTTACTTTGACTCAGTGGAAAATTCACAAACTGGTTCACAATGTGTGTTGAATGCATGGTGACTTGTGCTCTTGTCATAGAAGCATTTTTTAACTTTGAATCTTTGCTCCTCAACATCTCCATTGAGGATTCTGCAGTGCCATAGGCCTACTTTACATTCACTATGGCAAATAATGTGTGTGATGTGTGATGCAGTTCTGCCCGAGGCCACAGGGGGTAGCAGAGTTCAAGCTGTCAGGATCAGTGATATTGCTCTTGTATAGACTTTCCATTGCACTCTATCAGGAATTAAATGGTATTAACATTGAGCTTACCCTTACTGTGTACTTAAAGCTTTTTTGTAAAGTTCTATGCAAATAGGATTTTTCTAATCTTCCTACGGATGCTGAGTGACAATCAAATGAGTTGACGGTCATTGAAAATTAAGAGACCATCACCAACTCATTCGAATGTCACTCAGCAACCATAGGATGACATCAGAAAAATGTGCAGTGGTCTCTTAATTCTTTCCAGAGCTGTAAATGTCAATGCCATTCAATTCCTGATAGAGCGTTATTAGAGCGTTAGAAGATATCGTTAATGATTGACTTCAGTCACACCTGGCAGGAGTATACCGGTAATACAATTTTACCATAAATGGCTTTCTACACAGTTAACGTTCACTGTGACAGGCATAGTCTCGCTCCAGTCATTTCTCTCAAAGCTTCACCCATGACTAATGTTTGCAAACCCTCAACAACACAGTCAAGTGAACAATAGAGCAGTCACTTGAGCAGACTTTGCTCATCAGCGAGTATACTTTGCCTTGTGACTCATTTCTCAGTGCCTGAACACAACATGTCATTTCTGTACAGGGTTTACCCAGTGAGTGATCCGGCTGACTAAAACTATCTCTTTGTGCTTGCTCACGTGTTTGGGTTGAGATCCTGTGGACTTAAGAGGGAGACCTCTCTCTCTGACATAACAGTCATGTTTTAGTCACAGGGTGCTAGACTAAACTCCGCCGGAAATGAGCAAGCAGACTGCACAACACAAATGGCTATACGTTTGCTTGCAGTTTTTTTTTTTTCACACCTAGCTCCTCTGCCACTGTGGGCCTCCTCAGACATGGGTGAGACAGAGGACTCTGAGTTTTTATTTTGTTCACTGGCAGAATTTGGACCAGCTAATATATCCCTTTTTGTGAGTGCCGGGGCGGAGGACGGGGAGTTTGGACTGCTTGTGCGCAGGGAAGTGAACACTGTGTACTACTCTTGAATCTGTCAAGAGCTTGCTGAGATGTTGATGGGTTTCGATAGAGGAAAACATCACACACACACACACACACACACACACACACACACACACACACACACACACACACACACACACACACACACACACGCACACATGCTCACACACACAACTTACTCTAAGCAGCCCGGGCAGGTATGTTGCAAAATAAGTCTGATGAATGTTGCCAAGTAGCTCTCAACACTCCTGCCAAGCACTGCCGTGTAAAAAAAAAACACCTTGTGGAGCCTTTGAGTTCCCTTGAAGCTGTGTAAGCATGCGGCCTGTTGAAGTTCCTCTCTGACAAAATACATTGCTTGGATTGGCCTGGTGTCAACTCTAACATGTTTGTAGCGATTCATTATTTGTCTAAGGCGCACAAGAAGTTCAACAACATTCTGTGTTCTTTGGGGTGTTTGTCAAAGGTAATACAGAACACTTGACCATCAGGGGAGTAAAAATCTCTGTGTAGTCCTGAACAATTGAAAATCCAATAGTAGTCTCATGTCCAACCTGCAGGGGCCCATGTTAAAACTTATCACACAAATAAAAGTCAGTTAATTAAACGAAATAAAAGAGAACAACAAGGCCTAAATGATGCTGTAATCAAATAGGCTGATTGGACTGAAATAGCGCATGCCCCTGGAAGCAGCTAAAACAGCTGATCCTTCAGTAGGAGCTCGATCACAGCTGTGCCACATATCTTGCAGGGCCTTATCAGGTTAGCAACTGTATCATGTTCTTAGCTTATCGCAGTGGCCCACACAAGGCCCTTATTTGTGTGGTACCCAACCCCGGTGCTCCTCTGGGAGAACAGCTGAGCTCACTTGCCCCCTCCGCCTGCAGCCTCCGCCTCCACGGATCCCCAGTGTCCCAGAGCTCACAATGCCACCATCATCCATCGGATTGTGCATGGTCATTTCCCATTCATCCAGCCGTCATGCCTTTTGTCCAGGGAGGTTCTTCACACAAACCCCCCCCCCCCCCCCCCCCACACACACACACACACACACACACACAATCCCCCTCCCTCTCCTCTCAGTCCTGTCTGCTGTAGTCCATATGCCCTCCCAGCCCCCACCTCCGGCCGCACTTCAAACCAGCTGTCCTGTGCTGGCTGTCCAGTCCCACAGGGAGTTAACAGGTGCCAGACCACTACTGGGCTGTGCAGAGAGCACTGGGTTTGCTCCCTATCCTTTCTCCCTCTATCCATCCCACCATTCATCCATCCATCCATCCATCCATCCATCCATCCATCCAGTACATCCACCCAGTGCCTAGTGTACAAATAGGTGCAAAGTTGTGTGTGTGTTGTGTGTGTGTGTGTGTGTGTTGTATGATGAAAACACATGACGATATCATATGGAATATTAATTTCTATTAAATACATACAACAAAATTCGACTTATATTTACAATTGAAATAAACATTTTGCTGTTGTGCATGAGACAACTGTTGCCATGACAATGACATCCGTATCTTTCAAAAATAGATGGGAAGAAGAGGTAGAGCACTCCATGCAGAGCTGTAAAGTTTATACATTACTTGTGCCAGGAGCACGCTGTTTTATCGGTAACGTAACGTCAGTGTTGTGGAAAAGATATCAGGCTCTCGTGAATACATAACCAAGAAATCATCCATGTTGGAATACCCACCCCTCCAAAAGCCCCATAGGGAAATGAATGGGGATTTTCTGCATTGCAAGTAGATCTTCTGGGCTGAACAAGGCTGAATCTCCCCAGCATAGTTTGTTGTGTTTGTGTGAAGCATTCAGGCAAGCTAGGACAGGCTTAGCTCCCCCCCCACACACACACACACACTAAATAAAGCACCATCTACCAATTGGAGACTGAAGAGTATCAGATGGACACCCTGCATTCTTGGATGCGAGTCGAGTCTCCACCCTGACACACACACACACACACACACACACGCACACACACACACACTATCACATAAATATGAAAAAAGTAATAGATCTGGACAAGGAGAGGACACATGACAGCATTAGGGCATGGGGCAGCCGTGGCCTACTGGTTAGTGCTTCGGGCTTGTAACCGGAAGGTTGCCGGTTCGAACCCCGACCAGTAGGCATGGCTGAAGTGCCCTTGAGCAAGGCACCTAACCCCTCACTGCTCCCCGAGCGCCACTGTTGTTGCAGGCAGCTCACTGCGCCGGGATTAGTGTGTGTTCACTGTGTGCTGAGTGTGTTTCATTAATTCATGGATTGGGTTAAATGCAGAGACCAAATTTCCCTCACGGGATGAAAAGAGTGTATATACCTATACTTAAAAGTAAAACTGTTGTTGCATTTTTATTGTTTTTTATTTTTAATTATTTATTTTATTACTGTCTGATATTTTAGTTTGATCCAAATTAGTTGGTTATTTTATTAAATCATCTTCATCATTTGTAATGATGTCTTGTCTAGGTGTAGTTAGGTTTTTTTTATTACTTTGTTCACTGGCAGAGAAAACATACAAGGGGCCCCCTTGGTTTTTATTGCCCCCTCCCCCAAAATTGTCTAATCCACTGAATGTCTATGGAAAAGAGTTTAGGCCTACTCTCTCCCTAACATTTTAAACTGAGTCTCTGGTTCTTTCTTCCCCTATAGGTTTCACCAAGATTACACCTTTTGCTTTGCGCAATGGTGACAACTAATATAGAATATTTTGTCCAGCTGGGACCTTTTGTTTTGATCAGTGCCAAAGTAGGCTACCAACAGAAAAAGTATAGGCTCAAAATTTCCTTCCAATATGAAGTCACATCTTTCTGAGCATTATCAAAAGTTTCATATTACTATCTCAGCTGATACAACAATCATTGTTTATAGCTGACAGTTTTGGCCACAGAGCCTTTGCTTGGTATGCGGAGAGACTGTGGAGAGCTGTATTTGCATTTGAGGCCGACTCCTACAAATGTCTATGGGGTGCCTCGTCGCATTGGCGGAGGATTCAAAAGAAAACGCCTGTTTTTTTGTAGGCCTATCACAATAATTCATGCAAAAAATATTACATTAGATCAAATGTGTGAACGTATAATGTGCTAATAATAAGTGTTTACGCCCATACTAGACGCATGATATGATAAAGAACAGGAAGAGGAACTATATTTCTTTGCGGATTGATAGAAATTGTTGGCTCGCTGAATGTCTGCGCGCTGGATTGGACAGAGTTGTAGTGAGGAGAACTAGACCGTGATCTCGCTTGAGTTGCCCAGCCGTGCGCTACAATTTTAAACGACAAACCATTTTTATTCCGTATTTGCATACGCATACACCTGTTATGCTAAGTCGTTTTCAGCCTTTTATCTCTTTTTCGTACTATTTCCTGGATTTGGATTTGGAATAGCGTGGACATTTAGTTTATGTTACATATAATTATTGGAGGGTTTAACTCCGAAGGACCACTCCAGTCAAAATGTCAATTTTACCTTTTACACCTCCGATTGTGAAAAGACTTTTGGGTTGGAAAAAGGGAGAGCAGAATGGGCAGGAGGAGAAGTGGTGCGAAAAGGCTGTGAAGAGTCTTGTGAAGAAACTGAAGAAGACGGGACAGCTGGACGAACTGGAGACTGCCATCACAACACAGAACATCAACACCAAGTGCATCACCATACCGAGGTAGCTATCAACACTGCTAGTAGCCTACCTCAGTAATGTTTCATGTGGCGTTGATTTTGCATGCCAGCTAAACCAGTTCATATTAATATGCCCTGATCACTCAACAGGGTTTATCCTGTTGCAGTAAACTCAGCGTGCACAGCATTGTGACTTTATGGTGTAGCGTGCTGTCTATTGCATGCAGCTATGCCATGCCACGTAGCTCCGTGATTTACTTTCAGCTGTCTTCTGTGCTGCAAGTGGCGCTCGTCAACAGTGGTGCAGGTGTTAATATCAAATTGTGAAAAATACAATTGTTTGAAATGCCCAACCAGTGTTAGCATGTCTGGCTAAGTTCATAGTGGAACCTGTCTAAGTGGCCCCTTCCATCCTAACAAACTAACATTCCATCCGACCAATAAGTTACTCTTCCGGTTTTAGTACATGCAATATTGATTTTTCTCAACTTTGAGAATTGTTTCATTGAATTTCAAATGCACTGACAAAGTTATTGCACCAATAGTAGTGAAATGTTACATAACACAATCTCTTGCACACTCTTGCCAACCTACAGCAACCTATTCCACTATTTCAGCATTCAGTCTTGGTAGGTCTACCCCTTGCACATTTTAGAGATTCAATGACGTGTATTTTACAAGTGCTATGTTTTATAGGTTTGTTATGACATCCTAATAACCCATGCAGATCAGCCTGTGTATCAACTAAGCCTTTTATTTGCAACAGCAGGATTCCTAATATCATACTTTAAGTGTCCTAACTTTACCCAGTGTTCTAAAGGGCTGTCACAGGTGGCCCTATTGGTCTGGCTTTCGGCTACTGCATCTCATTTCCGTTGTGGTGTCACCATCTTGGACACATGACGCATCCTGACCACATGGGCTCATGATCAGCTTAGGATGAATGCTCACCTGAACTTGACCTAGAATTCATCCAGCTTTCCTAAGCAGCTGCAGAGTCGTCGTCCTTTGTTTTGAATTGGGTTCTGGTCACAATGTGTTGTTGGCTTAAACTTGAAACAGGTGCACAGATGACTGTGTCAGATGAGAACGGATATGCCTCTCCATTCCCATAGCTTTACTGTTTCTTTTTTTTTTTCCAGGAAGGTTGAGTTAAACAGGCTTCTTTTGCCATAGTGTTTTTGGTGGATGTCTTTGATTTTGGGTATTTGAAATGATTGGAAATCATTAATTGTAAAGATACCCCCCCCCCCTCCAAAAAACAAACAAAATACGCAACTTTGGTCATGACCTGCAGACTTGACTATGTCTTGGTGTAGGTGGCAGTAAACTTGAAGAAGGGGTAATCTAAGCAGCCAGCATAAAAAGTTGATAAACTTTGAAGAACACCTTTGTAGTCTTTCTTCCTCCCTTTTTTTCTTTCTTTCTTTCTTTCTTTCTTCCTTGAACTTTCTTTCGTTCTTTCATGTCAATCTTTCGTTTCTTTCTCTCATTCCATTCTTCCCTTCCTACCATCTTCCCCTCCTCCTGTCCTTCTGTCTTGACGAAGCCAGCAAACGTAGCACAACCTCTTGTACCTGCTGGAGGGTAGGGTTTGCACCTGAGCTGACCTCACTGTGATGTTCCCCTTGCATCTGGACGGCAGCCAGAGCCGGGACCCAGGCCTGTTCTCACTTGCAGGCTGGAAACTTCTCAGGACTTGGAGCTGAAGCTAGAGCTGGGGCTGGCCTAGCCTAGCCGTTGAGCCAGAGAGAGAGGGAGAGAAGGAGGGAGGGATAGAGAGAAAGTGAGAGAGGGAGAAAGAAAGAAAGAAAGAAAGAAAAAGAGAGAAAGTGTGTGTGTGTGTGAGAGAGAGAGAGAGAAAAAGAGAGAGAGGGGAAAGTGTGAGGTGTTGGGTGCAGACCTGGCAGAAGTCAAGATGATCTGAGAATTCCTGGATTCAGAGCAAAGAAGTTGTTTTTTTTATTTGGAACAGTTGTCAGCCAGGTCTGTAGGATTTCAACAGGAGAAATATAGACAATTCGTTTCTCTGACATCCGTTGGACACTCTACACAAAACAGACATTTCTGTGGGGACTGGGGACATTCTCTTTGTGTCTCTATCTGCTATTGACACATCTTTAATTACAGACCTTTAAAGGTATAACAAATAAATCAATCTAGCAGCAAGATTTAACATGTACCCAATAAATGTCTGATGTACACAAATGTTCTACCTCTGTCTAATAAATGAACATTAAATGTCTAATGTTCACAGATGTTTTATAAAATGTGTGCTCAACCATTTGTGGAATGCATTGAGATATCATTCAACAAGCATTGAACTTTAAGGGAAGTATTACTACATAAATACTACTACATGCTATCTGTATCCTGTATAAAACTCAGTTCCTGGTATGATTAATAGGTCTAGTAGCCATATGTTGTTTAGCCTGATCATCTGACAAGCTCCAAGGATTGTAGATGCAGAAGAGAGAGAGCAGAAGACAGAAGAGTGTAATTTGATGATCTACACTAGCTGTCAACATCTCATGGATTCTTTGCATTAACATGGTATAGTAAGCAGAAGGAGGTTAGAGCTAAGCCGCCCTAAGGGAAAAGGCTCAATCGATTGTTCTCCCCTAATGTTTGTAAAGGGATCTCTCCTCCGTGCATCCCTCCTGCATCATCACACACACACACACACACACACCACTGCTTCTTCCGCCACCCATAATGACATCGACGGGCGGCCCAGACATCCTGTCCTCTGGAGGAGAAAAACAGCCTGTCAGAGGAAGTCTGCCGTCGGCCCAGCCCTGCCTGCACACACACACACACACACACACACCTCTCACTCCGCAGCGACACCCAGGGCACGGGGCCAAGTGTAAGCATGAGAGGAGAGTCCCTCAGAGGCGTGCGTGCCAGCAGAAGTACCCGCCACCAGCCACCCACGGTCCTCCCGCCGCACCCTCGGATCGGGTGAGGTGCCAAGTGTCTGGCTACTCTGTCACTCAGGTATCTCCGAGACGCGGCGAGTCGAGTCTGCCCGGCACGTCTCGTCCTGTCTCATCTGGGCCAGAGAGGGAGGGCCGGCTGAGCCGGGAGCCCGACAGACATCCGGTAACTGGATCTGCTTTTTTCAGAGCGGGGCTTTTTCTGTGATATGGGGTGTCCAGTGTCCCCGCCCGGGTTTCATTGATGTCACACACTCGTGCTGCTGTTGGCCAGCCGTGTCTAAGCCGCGCGGCTTCCTCTAAAGGAGTTGGGGTTCAGTGGGTGGCACACAGACTGCAGGGCATACGAGGGCACAGTGACACAGTGGTGTTAGTGTGGGAAGTCTCGTAAAGTCCCCCAGATTAGCCGCACGTTGCCCTCATGTAGACGCTGGTGGCTCGGATTGTTGTGAGTGAACTCTTTGTGAGCATTTTTTATTTCTTTGGAGTGTGCTTAAACTCCCTATTAACGGTCAGTTATACTGACTGCTAAGTTTGTGATTGTTTGTGATTGTGTGATGTGTCTACAAGTCAGTGTGCAGTGGTAGTAATGTGTGTGTGTGTGTGTTTTCTGTGCTCCCATGTGTATTTGTGTGCGTGTGTTAATGTTTGCTCGTGTGTGAGCGTATCTGTTGACATTTATGTATGCCATGCTGGCGGCTCAGTCAGGAGAGGCGGAGAGGCTCGACTGCCTAGCATGGCATGCCTGTGGTAAGAGCGTGCCCCCAGGCCTCCTGCACTCTCGCTTGCTTTCCCTCACGGCTCTGTGTGTGTGTGTGTGTGTGTGTGTGTGTGTGTACACAGGGTGCTAGGCGTGGTTTCTCCACTTACTGGAATGTGTGTGTCCCGGGGCCCCCGGGGCAGAGCGAGATGGGGTTTTGGCAAGGGCTGATATTTGGTTTGCGACTCCTGCGGAGGGGTTGAGAGGTCAAGGAGCCGCACCGCCGGCGCGCTAGACCAGAGATCCTCTCCTCAGCTGGCGATAATGGGCACTCTGTGCTGACAGACAACAAGGTGGCTTTGTGCCACGTCGCTCCGTCAACCCCCGCGCTACGTCAGCGCGAGTCCCTCTGACGTCCTCACTGTAGCAGCGATGGAGCGAAGAGGCGTGACTCACGCCCTGTTGTTTAGGAAAGAGAGAGGCGTTTGGGTTCACAGACAGACTCGTGCCAGAGCATGGGCGTAGAGGTTGAGTAAACATCTGGGCATGGCTCAGCAGCGCTCCCACAGCCTCATCACCAAAGGCTGGACGTCCATCTCAAAGCAGCACGCTGTCCTGGATGGTGTTTCCCAAAACCATAGTTGCTAACTAAGTTAGCAACTTTGTTGGTTGCAATGCAATTTCCCATTCCTAGGTTAGCAACTATGGATTTGGGAAATGCACCCCTGGCGGTGTTTCCCAAAAGCACTTACCTGTTAGGACCATGGTAACGTAAAGAGAGAGATAGCATGAAAAGTGTCAATCTATTTAGCTTCTGTAGTGTTGTGCTCCTAATGTAACTATGGTAACAGTGCTACGTGAGCTTTTTATGCTAAGCGGCAAGCCCTGGATCTTATTTTTCTCTCGAGGAACAGATGACATTTAATAATGATGTGATGTCTGCCAGGATGCCCTGTTTGGTCCTTGGGACGTCAGGTTTGGCTGCTGTGGCTGTTTGTGCAGAGGGGCTGCCTGCTCCTTGCGTTCTGGCCAAGCTGCCCAGGCTGGTAGTTACGCCAGCGCTCGGTAATAGGGCTCTTCTTTCAGCCTTTGTCTCAGCTAAAGGTTTGGACTCGGGGCCCAATTGTGCGCGTAGCCTGTAGGCACAGGACTGGTGGACTGGACTCTCCCGCCCACTCTGCAGTACTTAGTGGGCCCTCTCGGCTCCGCTGACTCGCCCTCGGCCAGTTAGCTCACCTGTGGATCATAAGCAGAGTCCCTGATGTTTACTCGTCGACGGCCTGATGGCTTTAGCAGAGGGAGGGGGGGGGGGGGGGTCTTGGTGCTCAGCTCAGCACAGTGCAGACAGACAAGGAAGCGCTGCTATTTTAGGAGGGCTTCATTCATCGCATAGATCATCCTTGGAGATGCGTAAATCGTTCTTGGAGAGACAAATTTGTCTGTCTGCCTGTTTCTCTCTCTCATTCTCAAGTGGCGAGAGAGCAGAGAAGTTGCTGAGTGATTGCGCCACCTCTGGCGAGGAGAGGAGAGTTTTGACAGGGGCCAAACACATGGGAAACACATACACACGTACACACACACGTACACACACACACACACCATGGGATGACGTCACAAAAACAAGTCATTCCATCACGCCCTGCACTCAGCAGGGTGGTGTGTGTATGGGGGGGTTGTGGCCATGCATGAAGAGGGTGTCGTCTGGGAGTGTGTGTTGAAGGGGGTGATCTGGGAGGGGGGTTAGTTGAGCTCCACACAGGCAGTCTGTCATTGCTACTTCCTTTGTCCTACCCCCCCCCCCCCCCTTCCCCCCGCCACACACACACACACACAGCCTGACACCCTCCCCATGCTACTCTACCGCATTCACATCAGGGGTGTCATTCAGTAGTCCAGCGAGCTCTTTCTCCAGCTATAATTAGTCCCTTTCACACTGCACTCTTGCACAAATAGACTCAAGGCCTGGACTGGTTACTCTGCGGAAAGCAAACTGACCTCTGCAGAGCTCCATGGCGTTAAAACTGGCTGAAAATGAATCCACAACAGGGGTTTTGTTCGAAAGTTCCTTCATAACAGACCAGTACCAGGATTACTTTTTGTCATATTTAACTTTGTGAAGATGCTGAAGTTGTCTCAGACCATAGATCGTCACTAATTTTGATGTGGTAGTTTGAGAGACTTAGGAAGAAGAACACTTCCCAGCCCAAAAGTTGAGAGGAGTTACATGTGCATGTAAGTGTGTTTGTGTTAGTGTATGTTAGAGAAAGCGTGTGCCACTGTCAGTGTGTGAGTGTGTGATGCTAGAGGGCCACAGCTCAGACGAGCACAGTATGCGGCCTCCACGTATTTGTGTTTCTCCTGAGATTAGAGCAGTCCAGCCTGGCTAGACACACACACACACACATACACACACACACACACACACACACACACACACACACACACATATGGACAGACAAAACAGCCCCCAAACTGAAGCCCTCTCCCCCAAATCTTCTCTTGCTCCCCCTAAACCCGCCCAACAGGCTGCAGTGTGAGTGGGGGTTGGGCATTAAAGAGCATGCACACACACACACACACACACTCACACACACTCCCCTCCCCGTCCCTCCGCACGCCCCCACAGGCTCTGGACGTGGGGGTGGAGTAGTGAGGGGGGGGAGGGGGTCGTGCAGTCTGGCGGTCAGCCCCCTGTTTGCCAGTGGAGCCAATGGATGGATCATTCACCCAGTTTTCTCCTTTCTTTTACTATCGGCCCAACAAATCAATACCGATTCTCCACAATCCCTCTCCGCATCGGCTCCGTCGTAGCGTCTGCCAGCTCCAGAGAGCAGTGCTCTGGAGCTTGTTTGCTGTCCTCCACGTTATTCCACTGTCAGTTCAATCAGTAAAGTGAACTTCCTCACCCCCTGTACTGCTTTAAGGGTAGCAGAAGGAGAGGATGTTGTCTTTAGCTATATCTGTCATCATCCACACTGAAAATCTGCACAAAAGTCATTCTCTGAGTCAGTACTGGGTGGGATGAGGAGAAATGCATTGTTATATGAAGTCACTGGTTCAATTTATTCTAGTGCAAAATATTTAGCTTTTTGTATGGTTCTGATATCTAAAATGTGGGTGCATGTGTTTGACTGTTCATTCACGTGTGCATATCCCATGCCTTCATGTGCATATATGTCAGCTTTACAGCCGGGAGGCACGGGCACACATGCCAACATTTCAGCACTTAAGCGGCGTCTCGTGGCCTAGATTAGCCAAAGTCATTTTCAGGAGACCCTCACTTCAGCGTCTGTAGCCTTTTTCATGTCTGGCTTCACACACATACACACACACACACACACACACACACACACACACACACACACACACACACACAAGCATACACACACACACATACACACACACACACACACACACACACACAAGCATACACACACACACACACACAAGCATACACACACACACACACACACACACACAAGCATACACACACACACAAACACACACACACACAAGCATACACACACACACATACACTCACACACACACACACACACACACACACACACACACACAAGCATACACACACACACACACAAACATACACACACACACACACACACACACACACACAAGCATACACACACACACACATACACACACACACACACACACACACACACACACACACACACACACACGGTCACGTGCTGGCGTAGAGTGACTCAGAGGGAATCCGGGCCGTGCTCTCTGCCAGCCACTGATGCATATTTCAGGTGCTCCCGTGTCCCAGACGCGCCCGATGCATATTTAACCACGTCTGCTCCCGCCGACGGCATCGGCCAGCCGCCGCCTTCGTTTCACCTCACCCCAGCTCCGCAGCCCTGCTGTGGCCCTCAGAGCTGACCGGGGAGTGAACGAGAGGCGAGGGGAGTGACCACCGCCGGCCACACAGTCCGGGAGAGGTCAGACTCCTGTCCAGGTCGGCTCTAAATAAAACATCCGGCTTTGAACTCCGCCCAATAACGAATAGCGCATTCTCACACCCTTCCACCACTGGGGCGCTGCGCTGACTTGGTCTGGAGCAGTGACCTCACCGCAGAAGAGATCTATGTTTGTAATCAGCTTGATTGCGCTAGCTTACTTCTGAGGGGAAAAGATGAACTGAAGTGCAGATGGTGTGTTTTTGGTTTTCAGTAGAGCTGCTGCACACGTGACCTACATGAAAGCACAGTTCATTTGCATCTCTCATGCAGACCTTCACTCTAAAAGCCCCGTGGAAGCAGAACATGTTTCCCCCGGTCTCCGGACGCCGTGTGCGACGTGGCGCGGTGGGGCTAGCCCTGCCCGCTGCCCTTGGTGGGCCCTGCGAGAGAAAGAGATCAGGGGCTCACTCACAGACGCCATTAACCTTAATTTGTTGATGGTGAAGCGCTGATGTGTGAAGCTGGAGGAAATGGCATGCTTTTTACGGGTAGCCACACCTCCAGCACTTCCTCCTCCTCCTGTGCTTGTGTGTGTGTGTGTGTGTGTTTGTGGGTGTGTGTTTGTGCGTGTGTGTGTGTTTTTTGTGCGTGCGTGTGTGTTTGTGATTGCATTTGTAGGTGTGTGAATGCACATTGTCAGCAAGCAGAATTGGCCTGTGCGAAGAGCCTTTTGCTGCGGGCTGTGGATTATTACATATGAGGCTGGTTGGGAGAGGCTGAACCCCTGGTGTTACATAATTGGTTTCTAATGGTGCTTTATATTTTGGAGATTTAATATTCCTCAGCTGGCCCTGTCTACCCTGTCATTCCTTTTCTCTCTCTCTCTCTCTCTCTCTCTCTCTCTCTCTCTCTCTCTCTCTCTCACACACACACACACACACACACACACACACACACACACACAGCTGGCCCTGTCTCCCCCTGTCATTCTTTCTCTCTCTCATTCTCTCTGTTATGCTTTGGCTCATTCAGTGTCATACACACACACACACACGCACACATTCTCTCTCTCTCTCTCTCACACACACACACACACACACACTCTCTCTCTCTCTCTCTCTCTCTCTCTCTCTCTCTCACACACACACACACACAGACACTCTCTCTCTCTCACACACACACAGACACTCTCTCTCTCTCACACACGCACACACACTCAGAACTGTTTTTTACATCACTGTTAATTATATTTTTTCTCTCCCCGTCCTTGCCTCTGCACTGCTTGGGAAGTGAGTGGTGCTGTTGTATGGAATGAGAAGCCCACTGCAGACCTTGTGGACTGCCAGCAGCAGAGGCAAAGCTCTAGCCTCTGTGCTCACACACACACACATACACACACACACACACACACACCAGAGCAATGGGTTCGGAGCTCACACACGTCACCCCCGCACGCACACACTCTCACACACACACACACATACACCAGGCGCTGGCTGCTGGATTGGCTGGCTGTTGTTTTGGTTCTGCTGGGCACTTTACTGCTTACTGATAGACAGGCTTTATAAATCTCTCACGACCAGTGTGGACGGAGCTGATTGTTAGGCTATCCCATAGACGATGATTTGCTTGAAGCCAAGTGTGTATGTGTGTGTGTGTGTGTGCGTGTGTGCATGCGTGCATGCGTGTGTGGGTGCGTGTGTGTGTGCATGCGTGTGTGCGTGTTCGTGTGTGTGTGTGTGTGTGTGTTGGGCTGGGTGTAGTGAGGTTGTGGCCTACGTTGAGCAGAGCTAGGGTGTGTTGACTGTGTGTGGCAGCGTGACTTCCTCCTTGCGGTTGTCATAAACATTTGTAGCAGTTGCTCCTGCCGCTGCACTCAGCTTCTCTCAATGAGTTAGGAAAGCGGCATTTTGTTGGAAACAAATAGCACACACACCACTTGCGTTTGTTTACACCAGGCTCCTTTTCTGGGTTTATGAGCCGCCTTTCTGTGTTTGGCTGTGCGGAGAATGTGACAAACACGGTCATTTTGAACCGGTCGTAAAGCTGTCTATGGCCGCCTGGATCTGGAAATGTTCTGGAAAAAGTGGAAAAAGTGGTAATGTAGAAAGAGCAGGAGGGAGCGGGACCTGAAACAGACTCTCAGTCGCCCGTCACTCCTGAAGAGACTCTCTGCAGGACCATCAGTAGCAGAACCTGACACACTAAACTCTCAGTAGCCCGTCACTATGCTATGCAGGAACATCACCGGAAACAGTAGATGACCAGCCAATTACTCATTTGGAGACTCTCTCAGTGTACAGAAGCATCACCTGAAATAGCAGCCTGTCAGTGGCACTCTGTCATAGTCTCTGTATGTTCATTTAGCAACTATGGTTTCATCTTGTGTCTCATATTTCTTTTTTCTTTTTGTCTGGTCGTGTGTCGCCCCCCTGTGTGTGTGTCTCTCTCTCTCTCTCTCTCTCTCTTTCCATTGTTTCCATGTCTTTCTGTCTCTCTGTCTGTCTGTCTCTCTCTCTCTCTTTCCATTGTTTCCATGTCTTTCTGTCTCTCTGTCTCTTATTCTTCTCACTATTTCACTAATAATTCCTTAACTGGTCTGTTGTCCGTTAACTGGTCTGTTGCTCCCTGTCCGTCTCTAACGGTCCCCTGTGTGCTGTCTCTCTACCATCCCCCCTGCAGGTCTCTGGATGGCCGTCTGCAGGTGTCCCACAGGAAGGGTCTTCCCCACGTCATCTACTGCCGACTGTGGCGCTGGCCCGACCTGCAGTCGCACCACGAGCTGCGCGCCATCGACCTGTGCGAGTTCGCCTTCCACATGAAGAAGGACGAGGTGTGCGTCAACCCCTACCACTACCAGCGCGTGGAGACGCCGGGTGAGTGAGCGCGCGCACACACACACACACACGCACAGCTCACCTGCCAGCGCTGTACCAGGGGACAGGATACTGAAGTGCATTAGTTTAATACCCTGGCATGTAGGAGAAGTGGGTTGTGTTTTGGTTGCTCTGTGGTTCTGTGGGTTGTTGCTCCAACTCGCTTCTGCTCTGATTTATTGCTCTGCACCCGAGGGTATCATGCAAAGAGGATTATCTCTGTTTAGCCTACATGTGTTGTTTTCATTTGTTGAGTACTGTGCCCATTCACAGGGGGCTGCCCATGGCCAGTGAGGCAAGTGAGCAAGCGCTGGGGTTTGTGGGTAATTTTTGTACAGGCCAGTGCCAGTTGTGGCTGACATAAAAGTGTGTGTTGTGTTATTGATGTCATGTTGTTTATGTGTGTCTGTGTGTGTGTGTGTGTGTGTGTGTGTGTGTGTGTGTGTGTGTGTGTGTGTGTGTGTGTCTCCCTACAGTACTGCCCCCGGTGCTGGTGCCCCGGCACACGGAAATCCCTGCCGAGTTTCCCCCGCTGGATGACTACATCCACTCCATCCCAGAGAACACCAACTTCCCCGCCGGCATCGAGCCGCAGAGCAACTACATCGCAGGTCAGAACCCACGGACAGAGAGAGAGAGAGAGAGAGAGAGAGAGAGAGAGAGAGAGAGAGAGAGAGAAACAGAACCAGTAAAGGAGTCAGTGCCCTCTGAGACATTCAGACCTAGACAGACAGACAGACAGTCAGACAGACAGCTCTTACCTCCGGCTCAGAGCTTGACAGACAGACAGACAGATAGGTCTTACCTCAGTCCTCCAGCCTCCATGCTCCTGCTGTTCTGAGCCGCCACCACTGTCTGTCAGAGCCAAGAGGTCCAGGCTGTGTGAAATACACACACTGTTTCAGTCCAGCCACACACACACACACAGTCTCAGTCCGGCCACACACACACACACACTGTCTCAGTCCGGCCACACACACACACACACACACACACACATAGTCTATGTCCAGCCCCAGCCCCCCCCACACACAGCAGCTCTCAGGAGGACACTGTACTCTCCACACCTGAATCTCCCCACCCACTGCATCCTGGCATGTGTATGATGAAATGGAAGACCATATGTTACACACCGCAACATTGCACTGTGAAACATCTGCTGTTAGCATACTGCTATAAATGTGTGTTTGCTATATGCCCAGATTGTTCCTCAGGCTCTGCAGATTTAGAGACTCTGAATGCTCCAGACTGGGCACTGTGAGTGAGATTTGTGCATGAGTTTAACGGCCCCTCCCCCGTGCTTTAGAGACCCCCCCGCCTGGCTACATCAGTGAGGACGGGGAGACCAGTGACCATCCGATGAGCCACAGTATGGACACAGGTAAGTGTAACCTGCGTTGGGTTGACCACTACGGCTACGCACTGCTCTTGCCCGGATTCGAACCCGCAACTTCCAACACCTCAGATTAGGACGCGAGTGTGCTAGCAAGTGAGCTAAAACCCATGGCATCGCTTACTAGCATGTCTCTTAAGGTGTTTGAAGGGAGGTTTACGTACATACTCCACAGCTAGTACCAGCTGGCTATTGTTACATAAGCACACCTGTGGCTCCAGGACTCCTACCTGGATGCTTTATGCTCTAAGGGACTCTGGGGTGCGTTTCCCAAAACCATAGTTGCTAAATAAGTTAGCAACTTTGTTTGTTGCAATGCAATTTCCTATTGCCAACCAACTAAGTTGCTAACAGCATAGGAACATGTCCTAGAACGCAGTAAAACACAAAGTAACTATTGAGAATAATGAAAAGCCAAACTTGAGTAACGTGGAATTGTGTTTTTTTTTGTTGCAGGCTCACCGAACCTTTCACCAAGTCCAGTGTCTCCAACGCACAGTAACTTAGGTGAGCTGCTGCTGAGTCTCTGTGTGTGTGTGTGTGTGTGTGTGTGTGTGTGTGTGTGTTCTTCAAATGGACATGTGAGAAATGGTTGGATTGAGTAGTGTATTGTTAGCTTTCGTATTGAGCCTCAAAGGCAGGAACGTCTGTCCATATGGGTCTGTTTGAGTGTGTGTGTGTGTGTGTGTGTGTGTGTCTAAGTGAGTGCCTGTGCTTTCACACATGTGTAAGAGAATGTATTTTGGCAAGCGGATGAGGTCTATGTTCCTCCTCTTTTGGAAGCCGTGTGGATAGCACAGAGGAAGCATTCAGTCAATGAACCTTTTGTCTTTTGTCCATCCACCCACACACACACATACACACACACCCACACACATACAAACACACACACACACACACACACACACACACATCTGATCTCATTGTGGCACCGAGATAAAGGCCTCCTCCACTTACACTAATAATAATATCCTGTTGATTAGCGTCGGCCTCCACTGGGGTGTCTAGAGGACCTCCAAGCCGCTGCTGAAACAACAAACAGGCGACTTCCCAAGGAGGAGGAGAGGCTTCAAAGATGGCCATTGAGTGCTGAATCAGTCAGGCCATTTTTAAAGGCAATTACAGGAACTGCACTGCTGTTTATGGAAGCTGGGCTGGAAGCCTGTAATTTGCCCTCACTGCTCGCTGCCGCTGCTTGGTGCTGTTGGGGTCCAAGAGATGGCAGCGTTTCCAGTGGTGCCTGGTTTCTGTTTCTGGGAATCGACGTTAAACATTGACATCATTGTGTCATTTCCCTCCTCTTATCCTCCCTCTTTTCTCTCTCTCTCTCTCTCTCTCTCTCTCTCTCTCTCTCTCTCTCTCACTCTCTCTCTCTCTCTCTCTCTCTCTCTCTCTCTCTCACTCTGTCTCACTTTCACTGTTATTTTTCCCTCTCTGCTGTTTTTGTCTTGATCGCTGCCTGTGTCTCCCCTGGGTTGGACGTCTCAGACCTGCAGCCAGTGACGTACTATGAGACCTTCCATGCCTCTGACCCTGACCCTGTGTGGTTGGTGTGTGTGTGTGTGTGTGTGTGTGTGTGTGTGTGTGTGTGTGTGTGTGTGTGTGTGTGTGTGTGTGTCTGCGTGTACTGTGGTACCTGTGGTACTGTGAGTCTGCCTAAAGCTGAAACAACACGTGGGCGAGACCTTCCACGAGACCTAACCTGACTCTGTGTGTGTGTGTGTGTGTGTGTGTGTGTGTGTTTGTGTGTGTGTGTGTAGACCTGCAGCCAGTGACGTACTGCGAGACCTTTTGCGCCTCTGACCCTGTGTGTTTGGTGTGTGTGTGTGTGTGTCTGTGTCTGTGTCTGTGTGTACTGTGTACCAGTGGTACCAACACGTGGGCGAGACCTTCCACGAATCCTAACCTGACTGTGTGTGTGTGTGTGTGTGTGTGTGTGTGTGTGTAGACCTGCAGCCAGTGACATACTGCGAGCCGGCCTTCTGGTGCTCCATCTCCTACTACGAGCTGAACCAGCGTGTGGGCGAGACCTTCCACGCCTCGCAGCCCTCGCTGACCGTCGACGGCTTCACAGACCCGTCCAACTCGGAGCGCTTCTGCCTGGGCCTGCTGTCCAACGTCAACCGCAACGCCGCCGTGGAGCTCACGCGACGCCACATCGGTACGAGGCAGCACTGCCCCTTCCTACAGATCACTCTCTCTCTTTTTCTCTGCACACACATGAAATTGTGTTGTCTGCTTGCTCGTTAGAATAGAATAGAATAGAATATACTTTATTGTTATGCCTGCATGAAAATTATCTTTGGTGTCACTGGTAATAGTATAAAACACATAGGAAACATAGAGTAGACACATTCAATCCATTACACACAGACATATATCCACAGAATTGACACAGCCCACACATGCCCACTCCTGCTTTGCCCTTTTCCCTCCTTCTCTCTCTCTCTCTCTCTCAATTCAATTCAATTCAAATATGCTTTATTGGCACGACAAATCATATGATGCATTGCCAAAGCGTTCACAGGAATAATAATAATTACAAAAAAGTACAACAAACATATGCAAACATTACAAACATTTACACTTCATCAATACACTGTGTGTGTGTGTGTGTGTGTGTGTGTGTGTGTGTGTGTGTGTGTGTGTGTGTGTGTGTGTGAGTGTGTGTGTGTGCGTGTGTGCGTGTGTGGGCGCGTTGCTCAGTGGTCACTCCTCCTCTTTCTGTCACAGTTGTATAAGTAGTGTGCTCTCTCTCTCTCTGTCCTCTCCCACTCACACCATATGCACACACTTTTTCTTTTTATTGTCTGCTTGTTGGTACAAATTACATTATATTACATTTAACAGACACTTCTTGACCAACAAATCTGTTGTAACTTTGTAAGTCCAGTATTCCAGTTGTGGTAAGAGTAGCGTCTCCCGAGTATCCCATTGTAAACAAAAAAAAAAAAAAAACATAATCGTTCACTGCCTGGATCTCTCTTTTTTGTGTTTGTGTCTTCTGTAGGTCGGGGTGTACGTTTGTACTACATCGGTGGGGAGGTGTTTGCCGAGTGCCTCAGCGACAGCGCCATCTTTGTCCAGAGCCCAAACTGCAACCAGCGCTACGGCTGGCATCCCGCCACCGTCTGCAAGATCCCCCCAGGTGAGCTGGCTCTCGGTCTGACTCAGAGACCCCAGGTCGGGGAGAATTCATACCAAGCGTTTAGTTGATACAGAAATACTCTTTAAATTAGGCCTTCTGTTCATCCCTTTATCTCTCGAGTGGGCGTCTGAATAGGGGTGTGTGCACAGGAGATTTGTTTGTTGTTGTGGTTTATTATGTAGTGCCTGCAGTTGTTTGTTTGTGTTGGGTTTGTGGTTCACTGTTGCGGCTGATGGATATCCGAGCTTGCTAGATTACCAGGAAGAAGGCTTGGTCCAGCAAGCCCAGACCTTCAGCTGATAAGACTCAGACAGGCGCCACTTGTCTCATGCCAACCACAGACTATACAGATACTCAATAAACAATGTTAACAAAGTGCACTTTTGGACTCATTCAGAGTCATCTCACATTCAAGATTAAACTGACACTTTGTGTGTGTGTGTGTGTGTGTGTGTGTGTGTGTGTGTGTGTGTGTGTGTGTGTGTGTGTGGGTGCTTGTAGGTTGCAACCTGAAGATCTTTAACAACCAGGAGTTTGCGGCCCTCCTGGCCCAGTCGGTGAACCAGGGCTTCGAGGCCGTCTACCAGCTGACCCGGATGTGCACCATCCGCATGAGCTTCGTCAAGGGCTGGGGTGCAGAGTACAGGTGAGGAACGCGTGCACACACACACACACGCACACACGGATTCACACCTGCTTCTTGTATCCAGGACCGCTTATGTCTACCCAAAGTTCCCGCTTCTCCCTGTTGGGAGTCCGTAAGTGTGTCACACCACCGAGCGGGTCTTACACATGCCCTGCCCCGCTCTCAGGGTCGTCAGACTTTCCGCCCCCCCACACACCTCAAGCCAGCAGCCCTCCCCTTTCCCGCTCAGGGCTGTGAGTAATCTCATTGTTTGCTCAGGCAGGAACTAGCCAGCCCCTAATCAGAGCCAGTTGTGGCTTTCCACCAGGGAGCTGGGGTGGGCTGGAGCTGGGCTGGAGTGGAGTGGGGCTGGTGGGGCCTGGGGTAGAGCTGGAGTGGGGGGGGGGGGGGGGGGCGGTGGGGCTGGTGGGGCCTGGGGTAGAGCTGGAGTGGGGGGGGCCTGGGGTAGAGCTGGGTGGGGGGGGGGGGGGGGTAGTGGAGCTGGGCTGGGGTGGAGCTGGGTTGGGGAAAGTGGCCCCGAGTCGGGTCTCAGACGGCCCCACCACATGTGGAGACACTTAAGTGCCAGCTCTGGTTTCAGCAGACGCCCATTTGCACTATTCCTTTTTTCCCCTCCCTCACTCACTCTCTCTCCCTCACTCTCTCTCTCTCTTTATCTGTCTCTCTCTGTCTTTTCTCATTTTCACTACCACTCTTCGAATCGCTCTGCTCTCATTTCCTCAGTTGCTTTCCATCTTCTCCTCTCCCTCCTTCCTGCTCTCCCTATCTACTTTCCCAGTGTCTGTTTCTTCTCTCTCTCTCTCTCTCTCCCCCCCACTCTCTCTCACATATTCTTATTCTGTTTTTCTCTTCCGTCTGTGGTATATAGCACACCCCACCCCACCTCACCTTCCCTACTGCTGGTTCCCCTATCAGATCTTTATGAGATATTGTGGTTTGGGGAGGCCTCCATCCTGTCACGACTGCATAGATATTCTGCTCTCTCTACACCTTCAGCTGAAGGGAGGAACGGACCCAAACTTATACGACTCTAACAGCTCCAGCCAGGTCATGCTTCATTTGCTATCTGCCCAGCAGCAAGCCTCACTGAGTGGAATCAATCTTCCACATGCTGGGCCTACTGCGGTTGGACGCATGATGACTTTTGACTCTTGTGGGGAGAGACTCATTTCCCTGCTGGTCGTATTTTGTGCCTTTTTGTGGTCACCGTCCACTTTGTCAGTCAGACCGCCCATCTGCTCATTTAGGGTCTCACTCACTTATTCCCAAATACTTTGTCTTTTCCTTCTCTCTGTCACTCCCTCCTTCTCTCTGTCCTCTCTCTCATACTCTCTGTCCCTCCCTCCATCTCTGTCCTCTCTCTCCTTCTCTCTGTCCCTCTTTCCATCTCTGTCTTCTCTCACCTTCTCTCTCTCCATCTCTGTCTTCTCTTTCTTTCCTTCTCTCTCTCTGTCCTCTCCTTCTCTGTCCCTCTGTCATACTCTGTCTCTCTTCCACTCTCCATTTTTTACATTCTATCCCTCCCTCATTCTTTTCTGTCTCTCTCTCCCTCTCCTACTCTCTCTCTCTCTCACTTTCTCTCTCTCTCTCTCTCTCTCCCTCCCCCGTCCTCCTCCTGTGTGACTGTAGCGGTCTATGTGTCCGTGCATGGAGATGTAATCAGGGCTTGGGGAGCTGGATTTACTGCCGGCCTGTTGGCCGCTGGATCATGAGGGGGAGGCCACCTCCGCGAAGCGCTGTTCAAGTGGGTTTCGCAACGGCGCAGAGGAGAGGCCGTTAAGACCGGTCACTCCAGGACAATTGTGGCCCGCTGCTCTAGGGGGAGGGCCTTTTGAGTGTAACGTTCAAGGGTCTGTAAGGAGCACTGGCCCGACGTGTGGCTCTGGACAAGAGAAGGAGATGAGAGGAGGGACAGAGGAGAGAGATGAGAGGAGAAGAGAGTGATGAGAGGAAAGACAGAGGAGAGGAGAAAGAGAGAGAGAGAGGAGTGGAGACAGAAGAGGAAGGAGGGGAGAGATGAAAAAGAGGAAAAAGGGAGAGAAGAGGAGTGGAGAGAGAGAAGAGAATAGGAGAGGAAAGTGCTCCCTGAGACGTGAGTGAGCTGGAGAGTGGGGGCGGCTGCGGAGTGTTGCGTAAGGAGGAAGGAATGCAGGAGCCTCTGTTTGGCACCAGCCTCGGTCCCTGTGAGGGATGTGTATGTGTGCGTGGTTGCATGTGTGTGTGTGTGTGTGTGTGAGAGAGAGAGAGAGAGAGAAAGGGATAGGGGTCAGGTCCAGGCAGTTCTGTGTCCCCTGCAGCCCAGTGCCCCCAGACTGAGGAGTCTCCTCAGTGGAGCAGAGGGAGGGTTAGGTGACACACACACACACACACACACATACACACACAAACACGCACACACACAGAATGCCTGGAATTCTCTGCAGAGCACTCATACGGACTCTTAAGCATTTTTGCACATTTTTGGCAGCAGTGCATTGGCTTTGTGTGCCCTTGACTGGTACTAGGCCAGGGATTGGTCTCAGCAGTGGGGATGAAGTCAAGTGAACCAGGACATTCTCTGTAAATGGTACTTTTTCCACTTCCATGCGTGCTCTTGAGCCTGGTTCAGGCTTGAGCTTTAGTTTAGCCTCGATCAGCTTTGATTACCCATCACTCTTGTTTCACATGTTCACATGTTTCACATCACACCCCTGATACACACTTACTGTACCATGCTCTTCCCTCCTCTACCTCCTTCCTCTCCACTTCCCTTTCTTCCCTCCTCTACTTCCTCCACTTCCCTCCTCTACTTCCTCTTCTAAAACTGATAGTTCCGGTCCTTGATTGTGATTGGCTGAATCATGTTCGATGCCGTTGTAAAATGCAGCATAAACATACACCTTGACGGCATTTCGTTCTATATTACTGCGCTGATACAAAAGTTAAAGTAGCTGCGTCTCGACGTTGCTTGGCTTCAGATAGAGGAAATATATTTCTTGGCGGAAGAGTGATTACCTATGAATAAATCGGTTTCATTTCTAGTTGCTGTGCCTTTACTTTATAAAACTTTGCTAGGTATTTATAGTAACAGTTTTAGAAAAGCAATAAGCCACTCGAGTCCATAGGTTACACTGATTCTACAACAGCTAAGGGGGGTTCCGCCAACGCGTCATGCCTAATAACGCCCCTTAGCTATCAGTGTAACCTACGGCCTCTCGGATTTATTGCTTAATTCTAACACTTAATTCTAACAGTACTTAGACTAGTACTTAGTACCCCTATCCTCTAGTACCAGTATTGACAGATGCAGTGGTAATTCCTATGTATAGTCTCCTCTGCATTGTAGCTTAAAGTTGTTCTATTGCTCTAATTGTAGCTTAAATGTTAATAACTTAAATGTTGTTCTATTGCTCTAATTGTAGCTTAAATGTTAAAAAGCTTAAATGTTAATAGCTTACAAGTTATTCTATTGCTGTAGCTGTAGCTCTGTAGCTTAAATGTTAAATGCTTAAATGTTATTCTATTGCTGTAAGTTGCTTCGGATAAATGCGTCTGCCAAATAAATAAATGTAAATGTAAATGTTTCTTCCTTCTGTAAATAAATTGAGTTGTGTTAATCTATTTTCACGCAATCATATAGTCATAGTGTATTGAGACATTCTAAGGACTGGCTTTCTGAGAGCGTACCACGCAGAACTGAACCATTCCAATTCCTCCCAAATAAAATGTCTTTCCAGGCAGTAGGCTACATTCACATTCGCTATTTTACTTTAAAACACGTCAAACAGAATAGCTGAACAGACCATCTGTGCCAAGATTGTGAGTGGCAGTCGTGTGCGTCTTTTGACGGATGTTTCTTCATGTGCTCTAATGATTCTAAACTATTTAACATCAGCATGCTACTGGTGTCCTCAGGCTTGTAATATGAGCTGGGCTCTTCCTGTGGTATGTGCAGTATTAAGCTGATAGTGTTCTCTGACCTGTGATATTAACTGGATGCTCTCCTGTCTTGTGTTGCAGGCGTCAGACGGTGACCAGCACCCCCTGTTGGATCGAGCTGCACCTCAACGGGCCGCTGCAGTGGCTGGACAAAGTGCTCACTCAGATGGGCTCCCCGAGCATACGCTGCTCCAGTGTCTCATAAGACGACACTCACACACACACATACACACACACACACATACACACACACACATATACACACAACAAGCACAGGCGCACATCATAATCTCGCACACGCACAGACACACACACACACACAGACACTCACACGCACGCACACCACACCAAACACTCACATATAAATACAGTCCGTTTACAAGCACTCACATAAATAACACACCCACTATCTGACGCACACACTTCAGAGTGACAGGAAACGTACAGACCAAAACTAAACTGTCAAACCAAGAAAGCGACTGGAAGAGGCTGTTGGAGAGAGCAACCTCCCACCCACTCCTCCACCCCCTCCTCCACCCACTCCTCCCTGGGCCACTCTCAGGAGCACTTTGATTCTGATGTGTGTGATGTGCAACAGGGAAAGCACATCACAAATAATGCTTTTTTTGTTTGTTTGTGTTTTTCTCCTGACATTGTCCATATCATTTGATTTTTAAATACATTAATTGTTTTGGCAGGTGGTGCCAAAATGCTCATACACATGTGAACTACATGATTTGTTTATATACAAGCAATAAGGTTTTAAAAAAAGAAAGATGATTTTTTTAGCTGTGCATACATAATTTGGAGTAGTGGTGCTAGTTAGTGAGAATTTTAAGAGCATTGCATTTTAAGTGTTGAAACAGTTTTTTGTACAGTACCAAGTTTCATACATTTATTTTTTGTATTTTTTATTGTGATTTCAATTGCCCAGTGTTGTGAATTAATTTCTTGTAAAGTCTTGAATGTCTTGTAAAGACTTTTACTCTCTACTCTCCTGAGCAGTATAGAAAAATAGATGTATCAATTTCCTAATTTTCCTTAACAATTGTGTATTCTCTGTGTGTGTGTGTGTGTGTGTGTGTGTGTGTGTGTGTGTGTGTCTATGTGTGTGTGTGGTCACGTCTTTGTTTCTTTAACCTGTAAGGCATGCTGTTCTTCCCCATGTTTAGGTAGCCACAGTCTAGCCACACACTAGGTGAAGCATTAAGCCTCTTCTCTGCATGCAGCCTAAGTCTCACTTTTAATGACTGTTGGAAGGGGTGCCTGCGTTGAGACACCTAATCAGAAGTGAAACCTCTCTGAAGTGCGGAACAGGTGTGGTGCTGTCTGTCTGGGTCTGACTCATAACTGTCACTTTTTGTCAGTTTTTTTTTTGGGGGGAGTTGTGCCAAGCTTGTGTCCACTCATATCAAACAGGACAGCGTCTGCTCTCTCTAATCTGACCACCCACTGTCCATCTGGTGTTTGCTTGCATTTGTTGTTCATATGTTGGCCATTCTGTAGTGGTTGAGACGCTTTTGACTGCCTTTGTCTTGCTTGCATTGTTTCAAGGGAGATGGGGGGTTTTTTTTTGTGAAAAAAGTTCCGACATTTGCTCTCAGACTGAGAACAGTTGCCATTAGCAGTCGAGCCACTAAGTATTGCCTCTCTTCAGTCCTATGACCAGCTTCAGAGGAGGTGGATTGGCAAAGGATTTGCCTAGGATAGATGATATAGTGTATATATTTATATATTCCGTCTATATATTTATAGCATCAAAACTGCATGTGAGCACCGTTATGCTCTGAGTATGTCTTGTTGTACTGTACATATACACACACGTCTCCTTTATGCCAGTACACATCTGGGGAGGGGAGTATACTCTGTGTTTTATGAGGGGGATGAGAAGATGGTGCTTACTTCATCGATAAGTGATAGACGAAAGTGCTTGCCTTGCCTCAGTCTCTTATTTAGCACTAATACTTCCTGGTTACATTTGCAAAGTTTCCTCATTAGGCTTACAGAGAAACTCCAGATCACACAGTTTGCCACAGTTTGCTCACTGTCTGTTCTAGTAACAAGGAAATTGCGTGCACCAGAGAAAGGCAGTCTTGTGCCTCTCCATGCAAAGTGATGTACTCTCACCTGCCGTTTATGTGCAGTGAGTATTCCGTGAACCAAGTTTAGCCCTTGTTCAGAGTTATGTTGTCAAAACACCGTTTCCTCTCAGGACCATTGTGGGTTTTAATCTCTTCTTGATTCAAACTAGACATGTTCTGTACATACATATACAGAAACAGTAATGCATGCTTATTTTCTGAGATTTTTTCACTTTTTGTATTCTAGAGTCTATTTTGCTACCAAATATTTTTGTAGGAGTGGGAATGTTTTATAGCAACGTACTGAATTATTGATCGCTCCTTGCCCGTACAGGGGAGAACAGATAAGCCAAGAGCTGACAGCTTTGGGGATAAGGGATTTCTCTATGTTTCTCTATGTTTTTTTATTCTGTATGTTTATTATGACAGAGGGGGAGAGTTTGGTTAGATGTTTCGGAAATAAAAAGGAACGCTTGACATGGTAGGCTGTGTACATATTTAAACCAAGACCAGTTTTGTGTGCAGTCAGTGGTTTCTTTTTTAAATTCTTTTGAGGAGCAGTCGCTCACTCCTCTGAGACTGTCTTTGTACTTCTTTGGAGGAAGGATGAAAAAAGCCCCTCGAACACTTCAGAGGGATCTGAGAAACCAGTGCTGTTAACTTCCCCTACTTTTTTTAAACCTTTGGTAAACACAGAGGGGTAAACCGATATTTGGGTTTGTCGAGGATGGCACACAAGGTCCACTTCACCCTCCCTGCGGTCCGCCTGGCCTGTGTGGGCCAAGGGCAGCGCCGTCTCTGAGGCTGGCACAGACACAATGGCGGGGCTCATTAGTCAGCGGTGCATGGAGACTCCCTCTTTCACACACACACAGCACTTACAGTGGTACACTTATGCTCCTTGCACTTCTGATGGCGCGCATGGTCCACCATATTTAAGTTAGAGAATAATTGGTTGTTGAAAATGAACAAAGTTATGTCTGAGTCTCACTTGTCTTGATTCTGTAGTTTCCCCCCAAACACACATTTTATATATATATATATATATGTGTGTGTGTGTATATTTAAATTTTGTTATATCTGAAGTGTCATAAACTGATGTTTTTTGTTGAATCAGTGGATTCACTTAAAAGCTATTGAAATCTTTATTACATTTTTGTAAGCGACTTTGTTAAGTCAATTATGGATTGGCTGATATTTGTTTCAGGTTTTCTATGTACTTAGTTTTGTACAAGTTGTGCTTGAAGTTTGTTAGGTGTTTGTAAAAAGATATATCATTTATTATTGCTTCCACAATTGTAGTTAAACTGATTCAATGAATTGTGTTTTGGCTCTTGTTTAATAAAAAAAATGTGTAGGCCTATCTCAAAGTCTTGTTGTGTTCTTTTCTTAGAGCCATTCCACTACAAAATACTAAGTGTCTTAGTAGGCTACAGAAGATTAAATTTTGGAAACATGAAGTCTGTTCAGCAGCCCTCCCCTTTCACAGAACTGCCAGGCCCCTGACGAAGGTTAACTCTCACAGGCACTGCAGCAGAAACAGGAAATTGCTGAGTTTCAGCTTTGTTCACACAACCCAGTCCTCCAAGCAGTCGTACTCTGAGCACGCTCTCTCGAAGCCAGCCGATTCCAGCTCGTGCAGGTAGCTACCGACTGTCACACTTGCGATTGTGTTCAGCAATCTGCTCCTCTTCCCTTTCAGTAGCTGACAGGCAGTAAAAAGCGTAATTGCTAGTCTGAAACCAGCGAGGAGTAGTCGCTCCGCTTACTGTTTGTGTTTACTCCACTGCTAGGTTACTGGGTAACCTGAGCCGGGCGACCGGCGTGTTCACAGCCACTGTCTTTGCTCTGATATGAAGGCTGCCATTGTTGAAACAGCCTGCGGGGCAAGGAGGGCCTGTGAGCTGTCATCGTGTAAGGAAAGAAAGCACGTTGCCTACACGCTTACCGTCTGTGTCTAGGATGTATGTTCTGAACTCACTAACGTCTGAAATGTCTGGAAGAGATGCTTTCATGTCAAGCCACCAGATAAGTATGGTGATGACAATGGCATATTGTTCCACTTCAAACCGCCTAGACATGAGTAGCCTAAATGTGATTTCTCTCTAGGAATGTCAAGATTGATTATCTTGTGCATGTTATCCTCAAGAGGATACAGACAGATGTCAGTTTTTGAAGGAAATGTATTATTTGTGTTGCATTTAATGAATTCTCTACTTCACTAAATCTGTTGCTTGTGAAATGCAACAGTCTTGGCCAAGGGGGTTTAAAAACAATGAAATGCATGGGTTTGGCACCAGGGCTGGAAAGAAAGTGCTTAGAAAGCGCTGAATTTGTAACTTTTAGCGCCCTCCACTGGTAGAGTAAGAGAATGACCACCTAGTGATGTCATCCTTCACTGTATGTCAAACTGCTGACTCAAAAAAGCAAATAACTTCTCCCAGACACAAGACTGACAAATGAGTCTACATATGTTGGAACAGTTGACTTTGGGGTTTCTCGAGAGAACACTAAAGAATTAATCCACGTCTGAGAAGAGACACAAGCATGAATTACTTGATTGTTTGGGAATCTGTGGATGTTTTATATAAAGTCTACCCTATTGTTTAGACCAGTCTGCCTTTCTGCAAAACATATTTAATGTGTAGCAGAGGTTATCACCATTAAATGTACCTAGATACATAAATGCATGGCCTTTTTAGGCTTATGTGAAATGTCTGCACTTAAAAGTAATCACACCCCTCCCAAGATTTACAGTTTCAAACTCAGACAAAGCAGAAGAATATAATGTAATCTCTTGCTTCTGTGCCCAACCCACTTGAACACAAAGGCCTAGGGCAGCTGCAACAACACTCAAAGCTGGTAAATAGTAAAAAAAAAAAAAATCAAAGCTGGTTTAAATCGTGTAGGTTAAACAGCGGAAATAACTATTATCTGTGACTGTAAAGGAACAGCTGAGCAGTTTCATGTAGTATCAAGTGAGTAAGTTGTATGATTTTTTTCCCATTTCTGCAAGGATGGATGGGTTTTCAATATCAAATCACAGGGTCTATGCATTCCTTGGTGAGAGAATCCCCATCTTTAGTTCGACTGCTCTGTGTTCCTCCTGGAAGGGCCATAGACTTGATGGCAAGTGTTTGTCACAAGCTCTGAGGAAAGTGACAAGCGAAGTTTGGAGAACAGATGACCACTCATTGTGCGTCATCTCAACCCAAGCACACTGAGCATGAAGGTCACCCAGCTCGGTTATGGCGGCAAGAAACATTTGTTGGTAAACAAATTAATCTTCCTAAAGGTCGCCATTTGTCTCCCAGCATTCTCCTGCTCTCCGCTCCACTGTTCCTCCTGTACGGGGTGGAGTGTGGCGGGCAGCGCCGACGCGGTGCGATGAGGGATGTTGCCGTGGCTGTCACCGCCTGCGTCGGGTGGTTTGGGCACCGGCTGCCGGGCCCGCAGAGCCCACAGATTGCGGCGTATCAGCACTCCTTCAAAAGCAGACCGCACCTGATTGCTCCGCCACGGGCCAGTGCGTTACAGCTGTCTCCGGACAGAAGCGGGTACCTGGCCCTGCATGCCAATAAGATGCCCGCGCGTCTCTCCAACTGGCGCCTACTGGCCCCCTGCCCGGCCAGCGCGTCCTCCTCCAGCAAGCCTTCCGCCGTGCCAGCCAGCACTTCTCCGCGGCTGCCTTCATGCGCCGGAAGGAGATTCGTACACATTTCGCGTTCACACTTCGCTCAGTTGCACAGGATGTGAACACCTGGCGAGGACCAGCATTGCGTCCACAGGAGCAGCTTTATGAGCACTCCAGAGCTGGCACACGAGCAGAGAACACAGATGCACGCAAAGTACGAGTCTGCAAGACGAACACCACACACCCAAATCTGTGCTGCTCTTTCCCAACATTTTTTGCTCAGTTTTTGAAAGATTTACACTTATTAAAAACATTTATTCCCCCCAGCATAATCCTTTAATGACCAAGTAAGGCCGTATTATTGGCCAGTTGTGCAATTTCTGTGTAAAACTTAACGAAAAGCACTAAATGATGCAGGGAAATATATAGTAATCACATTCACAAGCATGTGCTCCCCTCATTCGGCTACACTTTACATGAAACAAGTGAAAAAGCAATTTTTACTGACGTCCACAAGCTGCCAGCTCTCTGATTAATAGACGGCCATGTCCCTGCCTAATGGAAGGTGGCTGTTTGGGAGAGGGAGGAGGGGTTGGGAGGAATCCATCCGGTGACCCAGAACTAATAGCATTCTAGTAGAGCGAGCAGTTGAAGGGAGCGGATGCCATTGTTTATCATGGTGGTTGGTGTTGACAGGCCTGGACACGACGCGGGCCAGTGGGGCAACACTGCACCGCTCTCCACTTGCAGCTCTCCAGCTCACCTTCTCACTTACACAAACACAGTGGCTGACCAACGGGGTTTTTCTATGGCCATCAGGTGGAGCTGAGAGAGGTTTGTGTACTACTGTGTGTAAAAGCTTTGTGGAATCTCAGGTATTGCTCCTTCTAAGCGGCTGCACTCCTGACAACGTTTTATAATGACCCTGCCCTGACCCTCCTGATCAGAGGTAGTGTTCAGTATCAGAGGCAGTGTTCAGAGGTATGTATTAAGTATAACTATCTGTATCTCTGTAAAATTATGTGATTTGTAATGCAGTGGCACGTCTGGTTTTTAATCAGCCAAGGAAGACACAATCATGTAACTCCTCTGTTAGTTACTCTTCATTGGCTTGCCATAGCAGCCAGAGTTCAATTTAAATCCCTCACTCTGGCCTATAGGACACTCTGGATTTGTAATTTGTTGTTTTAAATCCAACTGTACGTCCCCTCTCACCCACTGCAGTCCTCTGATGACCGTCTGCTATGTCGGTCTTCCATCAACACTAAGAGGTTACAGTCTAGACTCTTTTCCTCTGGGTTTCCTCATTGGTGGAATGATTTACCTAATGCTCTTCATTCTAGCGATAGTTTTGGGATCTAAAGATTTAAAGTGTCTAAAAACGTAAGTGTTATCCTTGTTTCGATTTAATTGATTTTCCTTACTCATTGTCTCACTTACATTCTTAGTGTTTCATACAAAAGAGCTGCTCTAACATTAACCACACCCTCAGCAAGACATACAAAAGAAAAACGTGCATTGAGGATAATCCTATTTCTATCTGAATCTTTCTGTCATTTAACTCTCCCCCTCTCTCTCCCTCCTGCTCTCCCTATCCCTCTCTCTTTCCCTCTCTCCTGCTCTCCTCTCTCTCTCCCCTGCTCTCCCTCTCTCTTTCCCTCTCTCCTGCTCTCCTCTCTCTCCCTCTCTCCCCCTATCTCTCTCTATGCGTCCATGGCAGGTTTGCTGAAGGGAACAGACTGATAGCAGCTGGGTTATTACGAGGCTTTCAGGCACTTGTTCTCCTGTCATGTCATGTTGTCCCATGTCTGCCTCCACCAGATGTTTCACGTTGCTCCGAATGCATAATTGTATTAAACTGGAAGAAATGAGCCCTTTGGATATAGTTGTCTGTTTATGATAAATATGACAGTATACTTGATTTGATGGTATTTTCTTTCCAAATGTGGAAATGTACATCCCCCTGTTTCTTCAGAGCACATGACAAGGCCTGCTCTGTTAGGACAGCGGAAGACAGCCAGAACGTGGATTAATACAATGCAAACCCAAGGGCCATGTGGATTAATACAATGCAAACCCAAGGGCCATGTGGACTAATACAATGCAAACCCAAGGGCCAAGTCCATAGAGGTCCCATAGACTCCATTTACACTCCCCTCTCGTCTCTCTCTGGGTTTCAAATACCCACAGTCAGTTCAGTGCTCACCTAGACTCATCTATCATCTTCTCTCTGACAGCTGAAGACTCCTATGGACTCTCTCTCTCTATCTATCTCTCCCTCTCCCCCCCCATCTCTCTCTTCCCCCCTCTCTCATCACGTCAGGTCTCCTTGTCTGCCTTTGGGATTGGCCAAATGAAACTCGCTACCAGGGTGGTCCTCTGCTCCTCCTCTCCGCTCCACCGGCAGGTGTGGACTCAAAGCAGTGGTGGAGGTCACCTGAGCTGATGGAGGTTATCCGGTTGAGTGTCCCAGTGGGGGCTGCGTCTTTAGGAGGAGACGAGGGCTGCAGGGGACCGGTCGGTCCAGACGAAGCCGTGCGGCGGGGCTTCGCCATGCGGATACTGTGCGTTAGGCCTGCTGCTTCTTTTTGCTCCAGCGGCTTCTCTTCGTGACAAGCGGCGGGTGCGGGCGGTGGGTGCGTCCTCACTCGTCCGCGCTCAGATGGCAGCGGGTGGGCACAGAGCCCTGCGGGCAGAGTGGAGACGGTGGCATCAGCGCTATCAGCAGCTGGAGAGCTACTCAGGGGGGGCAGAGCTGGGCACAGCCCGCCAGCTGATACACACGTGTGCACACACACACACACATAGACATGCGCGCACACACACACACAGTCCTACAGATGATACACACGTGTGCACACACACACACACATAGACATGCGCGCACACACACACACAGTCCTACAGATGAGGCAGACGTGTGCACACACAGAGACAGACACACACATACTCACACACACCATCTTGAGTTGCTCTCCAGAAGAATATAGTGAGCTCAAACTCATCCTTACCTCCCACACACATGCACACACACACACAGTTGCACATTTGGTAGGTAAGAGCAAACATGCACAAAATGCATAATGTATTTGCACAAAAGAAATGTCCCTGTATACCAATAAACAAACACACATACACATACACACACACACACACACACAAACGCCTATCCACACACGCACACTCAAACACCCACCCACACACGCACACTCAAACACACACAAAGTGTCTTTTTTGCATTTTGCATGTTATGATGTCTATTATTGCATGTGTCAGTTTCATGCTGTCTGTACATGTCTGTGCTGTGTGGTCAGATTCCCTCAGCTGGCTTTTCTATTGCACCAGTGCCTTTCCTGACGCAAAAAGACTATCGGTAAATTCATTCCCAATCATACCAGTCTGTCAGCTTTAACTGTCAACATCATAAAGTACCATCATCCTTCCTATGTCCCATCATTCTTTCCATTAGGTCTGTCTTTGACCTCTCTATGTATAATAGTCTGTTTCTGTGTGTTTGCAAGTGTGTGGACATGTTTGTGTTTGTAGCCTTGAGCTTTTGAATGCCGTTATGTAATTAAACCCCATAATCTACTGCTGGCGGTGTTATCACGTTGCTGTCTGATTGGATTAATTGAGGGAGAGATGTCTCTCAGAGAACAGAACTGATTTAATTAATACAATCTGTGCTCGCTTGCTGCATTTCTCTTAACGGCGATGCGAAGGGAAGGACAGCTCAGCATTCTTGCATCCACCTTTTTTCCCTTCCGATGACATGATGAATGCATCTGCCTTGCTGTCGCTGATCAATGTTCCCCTTGATTTCCGGCATCTGGCAACCAACTGGAAACACATCAGGTCCTCCAGCAGGACTATTATCGCTCACCCGTCATTAGGTATCTGCGCGCAGCACACCGCCTGCAGGTCTATCACACGCCTCCATTACCCGGCCGCCGCCGACAAACGCATTCCCGCTCCTCCGCCCGCCCGAGCTCAGGGACGCTCCGCTTGTCCTGTTGAAATTGGTCTCGGCAGGGGAATGTTCTCCCGGTGATGGGAGTCGTAATACCGACAGAGTGGAGTCCCCTCCGCTTGAAACGCCATTTAATTTGGGGATTAAGCAAATAAAAAGCTATTATCGCTGGCTTGCCTCAGATGCAGAGCCATTGCGATTTGGTGTAATTCCCCCTCATTTACAGGAAATGAACTATAAAAGATTGGGATGGTAGAGTTGGATTTTTATGTTTATATGTCTCCTTCCCCTACCTTTTGTGTGTTTTGAATGATTCCCCCCCCCTCTCTCTCTCTCTCTCTCTCTCTCTCTCTCTCTCTCTCTCTCTCTCTCTCTCTCTTCATGTTGCACAGGGCTTCAATCACGCATCAACCTCTCATCAAGAGAAAGATCCAACTGGAAAGTACCCTGCACCAGTTTTAATCGAATGTGCAGTCAAAATAATTAGCTACTATGTCTGAAATTATTTAGATCTAATTACAAGCAGATGGGCCCTGTATTTGCACTGAGGGCGTCTGAGCAAAAGCAATGGTGAGTGCACAGGAATAATTAAGAAGTTCAGAAGTGCAGTTTTTTCCCTTCGTCTTCTGTGGGTGAATAATCAACACCCTGATGTTAATTAGCACACTTTTAATTATTTAATTACACTTACGCTTTTTAAAGCAGCACGTCATTCCGGTGGTTTTCAGGTTTTGTCCACACATTAATTATCTTCATATAAGGCTCTTTGTTTGAGAGCCTTCATTTGTCGCCGGTGTGAAACGGCAGAGCTGCCTGTGGAGACTGAGGAGAAAGCCCAAGGTCACCGCTGACATCCTGAGTTAATCAGGTGAAGCCGAGTATCGGACTGAAGTCTCGTCTCTCGTTTTCCTTTATAGGATTAAAACTCTTCTGAGATAACCTCAGAACTCAATTACTTTGAAACCGAAGCTTCAGCAGCCCTAAGGTGTCTGGATATGTTGGATATGCTGAATTTTTACGACAGCTCCCAAACTTCTGATTAGGTGCAGTATTCATTTGGACTGGTTTACTCAAGTAGCACCGATCCTCAGGGCTGGAATTGTCTTGGAAGTGTAGGTACATATATAAGTCTGATGTTTTCTGCCCCTAGCAATGATTATCCTGATGGCCACAGGTTTGTACATTTACATTTATTCATTTCGCAGAAGGTTTTATCCAAATTCACTTACAAAATGAAGAATAACATTCAAGCTTCATTGCAAAAGAGACCTTAGGTAACAATAAATACTACTACAATAGATACCACTACCAGAGGGTGAGAGTGCAGAAGTTTAAGTATTAGTTAAAGTGTAGTCGAATGAGTGGAAGAAGGAGAAGGAGGTAGGGCACGGCAGTGCCAGTGACATTCCTTGGAGGAGTGCAGTGGCTGAAGGGTAACATAAGCCTTGATTAGAGCATCTAAGTAAGTGAGTGCAGACCCAGCAATCACATTAGCGACTTGAAGTTGATGCAGGTGGCTAAAGGTAGCCAGTGGAGCTCAATGACCAGCGGGATAATGTGTGCCCTTTTTGGTTGATTGAAAATCAGACGAGCTGCTGCTTTCTGGACCATCTGTAACGGTTTCACTGAACAAGTCAGGAGGCCTGTCAGGAGGGCTGAGTCGAGACTAGAGATAACCATGGTCTGTACCAAGAGCTGGGTGGCGTATAAGGTTAGGTACGGCCTGATATTTCTTATACTGAATAGTGCAAAGCAGCACAACCAGGTGAAAGATGCCACAGGGTCAGAGAAGGTCAGCTGGTCATTAATCATGACACCCAAGTTTCTTGCAACCTTTGTAGGAGCAAGAGTTAAGGAGTTAGTTTTGATGTTAAAGTTAAGTTGTATAGTTTGTTCGGCTAAAAAGACCAGCAGTTCGGTCTTTGAAAGGTTCAGTTAGAGGTGATGTTTCTTTATTCATGTGGATGTGTTAGAGAGACACTCCAACAGCCACGCCGAGACTGAGGCAGGAAAGAGAGACAGAGTTGGGTATCATATGCGTAGCTCCAGCAGGGTGGTGTACATAGCAAAGACAAGGGGCACCAAAGCCCATTAAGGTATAATTCAGAATTCAGAGTATGGATAGTAGGATGCAGTCAGTCGTTGACCGTGTAAAAGCATCTAATAAGTCAAGCAAGATGAGTACAGAGGACCGAGCTTTGCAAGTGTACTGATGAGTAACTTGCAGTCAAAGAAATACCTGTCTGACAATGGAAATAATTAATCACAAGCATCAATCAACACAATAAGTGTTGTTCACAGTAAGTCTATCTGCCATAACTTGTATGTTTGCCGCTTTCCTCCTGATGTATTCTCCCAGGTTGGCTGTCCCTGTGCTGGATGAAGAGATGATGTGCTGAGTGCCACCGTCCAACAGGCTCTGCTGCTGGTCATGGTGGCCAGAGCCTCATGCATGTGTGCTGTTCTGTGATGGGTTTTGCTGCCTGGCGGGCGGTGCTCTGGGTGAGGCAGCACCTGCCACAGTAGTCCGTCTGCTCACTCTGGAACTCACATGCATACAAATAAACAGACACACATGCACATGCACAAAATGCATGCGCTTGCACTAAACAAGTGCACTGTCTCTTGCTAAAGATATACCAATACACACACACACACACACACACACACACACACACACACACACACACACACACCACCACACCACAATTTACTCACAGTAAGTCTATCTGCCATAACTTATATGTTTGTCGCTTTCCTCCTGATGTATTCTCCCGGGGTGGCTGTCCCTGTGCTGGATGAAGAGATGATGTGCCGAGTGCCACCGTCCAACAGGCTCTGTACTGGAGGGATGGATATTACCCATGCAGTTCCCCTTGTGTACTGCGGAGGTCAGTAAAGTCACCTTGTAATACAATATGGAAATCATTACAACATATATATTTCTTTAAAACCTTTGTAGGAATTGATTCCTTGTTTCTTTTAACAAAGTAGTTTTATCTATAGAGGGTATTTAACAACATCCCATGTTATAAGATATTTCGATGTGAATGTACCAGGCTTTTCAAATTTGACTGTTCTCTATGACTGTAACGGCTAAGGAAATGTTATAACATCACGAGGAAAACGAGACAAGGCATTTTTTTTCAAGACAAAACCTTGCAGACTTCACAAAAGCATCTCAAGGAATAATAAAATAGTTGAAAAGTGTATGGCATGGTTCCTATGGTCCCCCCCCCCCCCCCACCTTGTCATCAGTAAAAACCCTTGTTATTACATTCTAAACTAACTGAAAAAAAGAGCTGACTAGATGATTCTGGTGTAAAGTATGTTGCAATACTCACTGCCTGAGTGATAAATTACAGTGATTAACCATTTAAATAAGTCTATTAATTGTAATCTATTTAAAATCAGCATGGAAATGCTCTAAATTATACCCAAATAGAGGTGATGTGGTAGCTGTTTTTTGTCAGTGTTGTGTGTTTTTGTACCAGTACACATCTGCATGGAAACTGCACACCCTAGACTTTTTTCCTCCCTTCTTCTCATTTCTGCAATTGATTCTGTCACTGTGGCGATGTTAAGCTATGCCAGAAATGTCAGAGAGATGAATCGCTGTTAGCTGTGGCTGGCTCCGTTCGGCGCGAGTGACAGAAGGGATAATTCCGTGCGGATCAAATAAATACAGATGTGAGGTAATTAGTTGTATTCCCTGGGAGCTCATTGCTGGCGCTCAGAAGATGTGAAGGATTGGGTGGCTTCCTGGCTGCAGCTTTTTTTCAATTTATGCCACACAAAAACAGAATAGGTCAAAACCCAGGTGGCTATCAATAAGCTATCTGGCTTGTCTGCCACAGCCAGGGCTGCTGTGGTCTTTGATGGATGATCATGGAAGGACAACCTAAGTGCAAAGGAGAGGCAGAAACATGGCTGACAGTCCTCACCTAACTCCTGTTCAACCTGTGTCATTTGCAAAATCACAATGTGCTGCTTTCAAGCTTTCAAAATCTTGTAAATGCAGCATGAACAAAGGAAGGATATTTAAATCCCAGTTGGGCTATATACATATCAGATAATGCAGCAGAGAAATAATTGTAATATAGCACACACAGTCTCACTGTTTAAGAGAGTGCTCAAAAGTAAATGGCTGGGCAATTAGGGGTGATGATGCTGCTTTGATCTCCAGAGTGATCTGCAGATAGAGCAAAATGTAATGATATGGAGCGCTGCGAAATCTGGAGACACACAATACCATGCTTGCCCAAGCCCATCAGCATAAAAAGGAAGTGTCCCCTTGTTCACATGCAATTATCGCCCCTTCACAACCAGGATATTTATGCTTAGCAGTTAGCAATGCATCGATTTAATATGCCAGTAATCAGTACCTACTGCTTCAGGTCGGGAATGTTAATTTTTTTCTCCTCGTGCTTACAAAGTAGCCTTTGATTTTCTGTCACACGTTAATTACTGTGTTTTGCCACTAGATAGGAAGCTTTTTGTAAACTAATTACAAGGTAATCATTTTGTACTGTGAGCGTGTTGTTTTCACCTCTCTCGCTTGTTTTTGTTCTGACACACACCCATCTTGCAGGCCCCGGACTCCCATCCCATCCCTACCTTCCAGCTATTAGCTCTCCCTAATTCATGGTGTGACACGGCGAGGATTGGGGCCTGTAATTGTTGTGGTATTGGTGCTGTTAATTACTGGAGTAAACGGTTGAACTGCTGCCAGAGCCCATTGTGGTGGTGCGACGGAGGGCTTTAAATTGTGTTTTCACCATCTGGGGACACGGGGAGCGGGATGCGAGCGAGAGCGAGAGTGAGAGTGAGCAGCGGCGAGGAGAGGAGGGCTCGATCGCCAGGCTGCAGCCTCGGGGCTTCCAGGCCATATGGTGCCAGCACTTTGCCTCGGCTTTTATTGCACACCTTGCTGTTTTAATCAATGGCAAGCCTGCTCACATACTGGAGAGAGCCGGCGAGGTTATTTCTCAGTGTCATTTCTCTCTCTCCTCCACCACCAGCCTTCTACCACACACACACACACACACACATACACACACACACACACATACATACACACACACACAGACACACACACACACACACACACACACACACACACACACACACACACACACACACATACACACACACACACACACACACACACACACACACACACACACACACACACACATACATACAGACACACACACACACACTTTCTGCTCTCTGCCTCCGTCACCTAATGACTTTGCAGTTGTGCTGCTCTGTGATCCCGTGACTGACCCCGGGGGACGTCTGTGATTGTTTGGCCCAAGCTCGGGAACAGTTTAAATATATCCTTGCTTCAGCATGTCGCGTCTTGATTGGGTCAGGGCGGCTCTGTTAATTTTGTGTCGCACAGCCGTGATAAACACTTCCAGGCAATGGCAACAGGAGCATTAACACACAGTAACACACCCACACCTCACGGCCTGAGAGCTATACGGTGACAGGGATATGGCCTGCACCCTCCCTGATTGCCCATTGACTGGATCCTTTGTGTTGGTGGTGGAGCGTGTGCTGGATGGTGGGCTTGTGCTTTATGGCTTGTGCTAATGCATCAGTAAAAGCTTTCGCTCTCACCATCGCCAGCTACACGTGTGGCTGCTCGGCCCTCTGCAGAACACAGTGCTATTGCTGCTCGGTTCCCTCCTCGGTAGGCAGGCAAGAGGAGATGAGGACTTGCGAGAGAAGAGAGGAGTCCCCCCGCCAGTCGGCAGGCTGTGTGCATAGTGTTTAATTATTGGCGGTGCCGAGGAGCACAGCGGGGGGAGAGAGTCGGCAAACTCACTGGGAAGAACACAGAAGCCCAGAAAATTAAAACCAAACACACACACACACACACAGACACACACACAACATAACACAATTACTCCACTCCCTCGCTCTTTCTTTCTTTCTCTCTCCCTCTCTCTCCCCCTCTCTTTTTCTCCACCAGAGTTTGGGGGATGGGGGGGTCGTGGGAAGTGTGCCTGTTGTTGGGATTTTGAATGTTGTGTGTCAGGGGGGCCAGCAGGAGAGAGTGATAGACTGCACTGACCCCAGGGCCCCAGTGTGTGTCATATTGAGCTTTGAGGCTGAATTGCCACTTCTTCATGGTCTGAATACTATCAAACATGTGCACTAGTTACCAAAGCAAATTGATTAAAACATGTAGAAAAATTAAGTTTGATGGCTTTAACAGATGGAGGAAAGGACCTGGTCATTTGTAACCGGCTTTATGAACCACATATGGCCACTGAAGTCCATATGTCAGCCATGGCCTTCTGCAGTTTTGCAATGATCAAAATGTGTTTGACCGATTCCAAATAGCTAAGTACAGAACAAAGAATAACAGTGTGTGTATAATTCTTCTGTTTGTTGTGCCTTAATTGATCCAATTCTTTTTCAATTTGCTTTTTACATATGTTTCCGTGTGTGTACATTTAGACTTTTTTTATTTGCTTCATAGAATGATCTGCCACTGTGTGTGGGGGGAAATGTGCCTTTCATGCTGTGACCGAAAAGACAACTCTCTTAACAAGCAGAGAGGAGGATTGCCACGGTGGCGTTGCAGAGCTGGTCGAAATGTTCAATATGAGGACTTATTGTGAAAGCCAAGGGCAGCAATCGTTGCCTGCATGGAGTAACTGCTTGTGTTTGTGTCAGAATAAATCATTTCAAGTGCCCTGTTTAGTGCGGGCTGCTATCCAGGGTGCATGAGTGAGCGCCTTGGATGAGGTCATTTGTTCATTTGAAGACAACTGTGACCCTAGACTTTTCCACAGTCCACTGAGCACTCTACTGCTCATGAAACAGCGAGCTGGGATTTGACCCCTGAGTATCAGGCCTAAAATTGCCAGAACCTTATGGGTGAAAGTCAAGTCAAGTGCCTTGGGGTGTTATGTTGTCAGTGGGAAGCTCCATCTGATATAACTTATGCATTTTCACAAAATGTATAAACATTTAACCATGAAAAGACCACAAAGTATGATCGAAAATATGCATCTGCTACGGAATACACATTGCTGGTTATTCATAGAAAGTTGGCATTGGTGTAAAAAGAGGTTAACTCTAAACTCTAATTCCAGTGTTATCTACTAAACACACTGGTTATTCGCTGGGTACAGATTAAAGACAGACATCATGAAAGCTTGTATTACCTACTGAATTGGCAAGTAAATGCAGCAATTTGGGCCGCAGAGCATCCAGCCACCCTCCATTACCAACCTGGGGGACTCTCTCAGATAGCTCAACAAAGCAATTAACAACATAATTAAGTGCCAAAGCCATAGTGGCATTTCGTACATCCAGAAACAAGACCGTATTGATCAGAGAGCTGCGAGGTGGCCTCTGATTGATCGGCTGATTGACTGGCTTGAGTGTTCCGCAGGCTCTCTGGGGATGCGGGGGAGAGTGCAGGTGGAGCCGGGAGCTGTGTAGCGTAGCTTAGCGTGGCGTAGCATAGTTTAGCGTAGCGTAGCATAGCGCTCAAGCTAGAGCCATTAGGCTGCAGTGTCACACTTGGCTAATGGGACGTCACAGCTTTTCCTCAGTGACAGCACTGTTTATGTGACTCATAGGACACTCAAAGGTTCGACTACAAACACACACACACACACACTAATGGAATCTCGTAAATGCACTCACTCTCCTCTACACACATACACTGTCGTCTGAGAACTCAATTGTGGTATGTGGACTTACTTTTCAAATGTGCTTATTATGCATGTAGTTTGATGTATATAAAACATTTACATGATTTTCCTCCACTGTTTGTCTTTTGCCCTGGACTATACTTGAAATAGCCTACTTGACCCAGGTCATGTAATCAATCTGGCAAAATACTGTTTCATTTCAGAGAGATTAATCAGACAACGGTCGCAAGTTTAAATGTGGATAAAATGTTTCACAGATGTGGACTAAGATATCCCTTGATCCCCTTCTGGACAATGGCCTGTGACATCAAGGTATGGCTGAGAGAGAAAGAGGGAAAAATAGACAGAGAGCGAAGGATAGTGACATAGACAGAGGGAGGGAGGTAGGCAGACAGAGAGATAGATAGATAGATAGAGGGAGGGAGGGAGAGAGACCCTCCTGGTTTTTATGGCCCCTCTTCCTTTGGGAGCAGGACAGATTGCTAGGGAAGTGTTGTGGTAGGTCATCAAATAAACTGCCATGTCTTATTGTGTCAATAAACTAATTCCCCTTTTAGGCACCGACCTCTGACCTGTCGGAACTGGCCCGCCATCCTAGAGTGTGTCGGAGCTGGGAGGAGTGACTCGTCTCAAGGGTGTTGAACCATGTCTGGAGGGGGGCAGGAATAATTCATTCCGGAGCGTGTCAACAGTGTTATTGGAGGCGCTGATGAGCCTGAAGCCACCAGTCCGTTTGCCATTTACTGTCATTCCTGCGCCTTCCCATATCTAAGACACTGGGTAGTAGGCAATAGTAGGCTAATTGCAATCTATTTT
>NW_027468630.1:17209013-17354013 GCF_046254945.1 Alosa pseudoharengus | reverse complement strand
TTGTCTAGAGGACATACTGTAACTTGCGTATTTATCTTTATCTAGTTGGTCTTTAACCATAAAGCTTTAAATAAAAAGCAGTGTGACATTTGGTCCCCTAATCCCACTGGATTAAAAGTACAAAAACAGAAGTCTGTGAGTAGGCTAAATGATCACAGCATTTTATTTATTCATGTGGCCACTGATTATTAATGTATGTCTATACTTTGCGGTCGCATTATCAAGCTGTTGTCTACACTCCACCAGTTACACCCCTATGCTATGGAGCTGAGCATTAGGATTGCTCAGTTCAAAGAGACCTCGATGAAAATGAACCGATGCTAGTGCTAGTTACTCCATTGTCTGAACATCTCTTTTTAAAATTTCATAATTTAAGAAAAGCAAGTTGTGGTAGATACGGTAAATAACCATATCTGCCACAAATTAAATGACATACACCATTTCGAGGCAGCTGGCATTTAGGGATTGTTTTAGAATTCCAATTCATGCACCAAAACAAGAAACACCCATCTCACTCAAGAGAGGCCAGGTGAGTAAATGAACCACATTTAATGGCCAAAGAGCTGTTGGCACAGGCCAAATCTGTCTGACGGTATTATCCCCAGTCATCATCAATTACTGCCCTCAGATTCAAGTTAAAAAGTTGGTCAGACTTTCCATTGATTTGTTTGCTAAATATTTCAGTGTACAAAGCAGCAACCTGAAACTGTGGCCTCACTGCAAAGGTGGACAGACGTCACCTCTTAACCTTGACTTCATTAACACTAAAAGCGTTGCCATGGACACTCTCCATGTACACTAGTTTGGTCTGTGTGAGGTGTAATTCAGACCCTCTCCAAATCACTGATTTATATGATTGACAGATAGCAGAGAGCTGATATGCATCTGATGTGTGCCTTGTTTATGTCTTGACTGAAATTATATTTTATGACATGTCCACAATGTCTAGTAAAATGAATTCCAGTAAATTGTCATTAAGCCATGTCATGCGATGACATCGGCTATGATAATCGAGAAAACACGGCGTACCTTGTATCAAGCAATTTCGGAGATGCATCAGTACATTCTTATTTATGGAATAGTTCAGCGTTAACCACACCAGTGTCAAGGTTTATCTGTACAGCTCTCTGATAAATGGCAGTATAGGTGACATGACAGCTGATTTGATAGGGTCAGGAATGGGGTAAATAGGGGTTATGTTGCATTACTCGAGCTTTTGTGATCGGTGGAGAGCTACAACCTGAATCAAAGTAGCCTTATTGAGCTTAGGGGAATTCCAGGTTATTAAACTGGTCAAACAGAGATGAACCACATACAAACACATTAAATAGAAATGTGCTTAAGCATTTACTAGTGTATACTGAATATATAGATATTCCTAAATGTTTTTTTTATTTGGATCGGATTTATTTGGATAATCTGTGTTCCAATTTCAACCAATAATGTAGACTATGCATCTTGCTCCTTTTATTTTGTTTTGTTTTGTTATTTAAACCATCCAATATTTGGGATTTTTCAAGTCTGTTCATTTTGTTTTTCTTCTTTCTTGTAAAAAGTTAAATAACTTCAGCTCATATGTCTGAATTCAAATAGCTCTCAGTCCCAGCCAAGCAGCCTGTAAATTGTGGGGAAGAGAGAGACCAGGGAGAACTTGGTCTGGGCTGATAAAATAGTTTTTAATTACCAGATAGTTGCTCTCAGTCATATAGGCCTCTGCTCAGGCCCCAGCCAGCTCCACGCTTTGATTTCTGATAATGTGGATTGCTGACTTAGCGAAATATCCAAGCACCTTCTCTCTGAGGGTCAGTTTGACACACTGCCATATGGATTACCTGCTCTCATCAGCACAGTGCTGGTGGAAGCATTAACCGGGACACTCCTGTTCGTCTTTGTCTCTTTCTCTTCCTGTGACAATTAAACAACGTAATAATGCCCTACAAGAAAATCTATTGTTGTTCCTGATTATTCCAGTTGTTCAATACCTGTGTCAAATCACAACAGACAAATAAGTGTGAGATTGCATGTTTGTCTTTTCCTTAGCACGGCTGCCAAGGCAAATACAGACATGTACAGTATGTATTCAGTATGTGTGCACAGTGACACAATGGCCTTTGTGCAGCTCCATTAGTCAAATTACATCAATGGTAGCATCATCCTTAACTATTATCAAGGCAAATTTAGTAATTGACTCATGATTGCTAATGTACGTGCAAACAGGGAAAAAAAACACACGATAAAGCACAGTGTGTCTGACTTCTTTTTCATGTTAAAAGCATGGATGATATAAAGCATGCTATTCATATTTAGCGTTTACATTTTGCTATAATAGAACTGGAAATGTTAAGGACATTGCAGAACTGTATATTGTTTGCCATGATAATGACTATAGGCAAGAGGGCAAAGGGGTTTTATTTCAGATGCTGTTGTGCCAACCTACAGAGCTTTGCATTTGTTCCAGTATAAAGGATTAAGCTTAACCAGCTGCTCATCATTAAACATGACCAAGGTCAGCAAATGTCAAATACCCCAGTGGCAAATGCAATGCTGTAAATTACAGCAAATGGACACTAGTCTTTGTTGAGGGATCAATGGCTTGAAAGCATCAAGCATTCAGACTATCTATGATCAAGCACCTGAATCAGCCCTGCAAGATAAGGCAGTAATCAACAGAGGGTTAAGTGTTCTCTGTTGTACATTCATTTAACACTAATGGCTTGTGTCAAGTGAAAATCTTTACATACTAATCCTGCTTTAAGCTCACACAAGTGAAGCATGGAGATGATACAGCCCAGCCAGAGAGCAAACATAGATACAGATATGTATAAGTATAAATATTCTTTTGATCCCATGAGGGAAATTTGGTCTCTGCATTTATCCCAATCCGTGAATTAGTGAAACACACTCAGCACACAGTGAACAGAAGCACACACTAATCCCGGCGCAGTGAGCTGCCTGCAACAACAGCGGCGCTCGGGGGACCATATAGAGCTTACCAGGTGTATGCTAACCAGGCGTGGTAATTAAATTTTCTTTAATACAGCTCTTTGGTATATTTTCAAGTATCTATAAACTTGAGTTAACTTTTACTCTAGTACATTTGAAAAAACAAGTAGGCCTACTGTACTTTCAACTCCCCTACATTTGAAATACAAGCATGAAGTACTCATTAGGCCTATTTTGAATAACAGCTTTGAAGTGATTTTTTTAATATAATGTGATAGACCATATTGAAGTTCAGAGTGCTTTCTTAATTGTGTTAATAGTTCAATTTGAAAGTAGTAGCTAATGAGTGATTCATTAGCCTAGGCTATATCAGAACATGAAGTTGGAATGAAATTAGACATGGGTGATAATGGAATGGAATTAGATGATGACATTCGTCACAGAGCTAGGTCTTTAATGCTTTTTACAGACGTTAGATATACTATTCCCTATTTTGTCTTCGGCTGTGAATAGAGAATGATGAATAACAATTAAAAGTGTGTCGGTGCATCCAAAGTTTTGTTTTTAAAATGGCAAAATTAAGAAATCTGCAAAATATGACATCCGCAAGATGTTGGGTGTAGGAACTAAAGGCCCTAACAAAGGATGTCAATTTCATTTTAGCATAAGTCAGTGACACCCTATTATTAACAAAAATAACTTAAATCCTACATTACAATACATTTAAAAGAAAATATTTGTACTTTTGTATATTTAAGTAGCCTTTAAAAGGAATAGTAAGTAAATCAAGAAGAAATGTCTGACTGTGTCTCTTTGCTGATGACAGACGATTAGAGGAAGGCAGTCATAAAAAATATTCTACATTAAAATGTATGAAATATTTTTTACCATTTGAAAGTAAGATCACATCAGCCCACCGTAACAGAAAACAGGAAATCTGCTGCAAAGCTGAATTTGAGTAAACACCAAAGTCACAAAAAAACTACAGACGTTTCCTTGAATCGTTTCCGGGTTCATTACGGTAGTCATCCGGTTTATTTCCGCTATTTGAGAGTTTTCTAGTTTGTTGACAGTTTGAGAGCTAACGTTAGCCAGTATCGGAAAAATCATGGTTTATTCATAATCAAAAACGTTTGTTCATCTTATAGCCACTGGCTGTTTGTTGAGTTGGTCCTGCTGAAGATTTAAGCACAATCCGCAAACAAAATGTGGTTAACATCATCTATAGTTCGAGCGTGCTATTAGCAAGCTAACGTAACATACATGCTGGAGTATAAGTGAGCTAGTTAGCTTAATTACGCTATGGTGCTTCTCACACATTTGTTATGCTTTTACTTCTTCTGAATAATTTGTGCGGCATGGACACCGAGGGAATCGTCATCCGAATCAAAACCTCACGCGGGGACATGGACTCCTCTGTGGACTGTCCCTCTATGCTGAGTTTTAATGACTTACTGGCAAGTACTTTGATAGCGTTAAGTTATTAAATTATCTTACGTTTTGTTTTGACACTTGATTGTACCACATCACAATATATTTCAGTTTTGAAGAGTCAAATGTTGGCATGTCAAATTAGACCGTCAAACATAGAAATGAGCCAATGTTTGGTTTGTAACGTAGCCTAATTATGCCCAAATAGATAGCGATAACTTAAGTATAAGTTACTTTAACGTATGGGTATAAAGGTTCTAGCAAGATTACGTTATGCTAAAGAGACAGTCTTGTGTGGTAAGAGGCAATCTAGTTTTGTTTGTGCCTGACACATCCAAATGTTAAAGTAGCAGGCATAGAATGACAGTGCTTACTCCTAAGCATCCGGTTCCACATCCGGTTCTTGCTGTTTCCACATCCACACTATTATCCAATATATTCTTGCAGCCTAATTTCTGTACATATCAAAGATACTATTTCGCTTGTGAATGTATTTACGTCTGTTTATGGTTCAACATTTCTTAGGTAGCTATAAGGGATGTCATGCCAGAAGCCACAATAACAGCATTTGAATGTAAGTTCATTATTGATCAACATACTAAGTTATGTTTTGCTGCTTGCTGCTTTGCTGTCTGCATACAAAATTCAACAGTTGAGTCTTTGTAAGAGGTAGTTTTTTTACCAGAGAGATTAGACTTTTTATTTTGGCAGATCTTTTTTTACCTGAAGAAGTTTTATTAAATTGTAATGTAGACAAATGAATGTACAGATCTAGGTAATTTGAGCTAAGAACATTACATTCACAGGTTTAGGTCAGAGGGGTCTACTATGAAGCAAAGTTACTTACTGTCTTATTCAGATAACTTCACAAGTAACCACTAATTTAAATGTGACTTTACTATTGTGACAATACGTGACTGTTCTTATAAAGGTCAGTGGTTACTCTGAAGGTTCATGGATAAGGCAGTAACCTCGCTTCATCGTACACCCCTCAGCACTATAAATGAGAAGCCAAGAAGAAAAAAGAACAGAATTTGGCATTCCAAGACATTATAATATTTTGATATGTTTATGCTTTGTTGTGAACTTGTGGCCACTATATATTCTTACTGATACCCAGGGACTGTCAATGCTTGGCTTGCCACAGTGCCCTGGGGGATTATGAATAAGAACATAGTTTTTGTACTTATGGTTTCATTGTGACAGTAGTACATTATGATATTTCGTAATCACGTTGACTGTTGCCATAATCTCTGTTTTCGTGGAGATGATGATAGATTTCCTGTTTTGTAGATGAAGATGAGGTTGGTGATCGAATTACCGTCAGGAGTGACGAAGAAATGAAAGCCATGCTCTCATATGTGAGTGTTAATTTTTCTTAAAAATTCTCTCAAAGTGCCTTTAGTATGTTTTCAGAAATGTTTCTTTTATGACCATTTTTTTCCTACTGCAAGGTTAGTAAGCAAGGAGAAAAATAACATCTGGAAAAAATCTTTTTTTTTTTTGGAAAGTATATATAGTTTTATGGTTCCACAGAATTATAATTACTGACCTCAAACCATTGAGATTTGAGATTTTGATTTATAACCTTTCTCATTGTGCCATTGAGCGCTGAAAGGGTTTTGTTGGAGGGAAAGCTATTAAAAATCTATTATTGTGGATCTTTTCAGCCCTTGGCAAAATATGCTCATTACTAAGCAGATTGGTGAAGATGACAAGTAGCTGCAGATTTTTTCCTTTTTCCTCTTGTCTCTGTACCCTCCCTCCCTCCCCTCCACTTGCTTGATGTGCCAATTGATGTTTCCATGGTAACAAGTCACCTTTGGCATGCACTGGCACAAGTCCTCAAAGAGACGAGCTGCGATCGTCTGCGTCTCTCACCGGTTCCCGCTTGTCTTACAGTGGTCACAAGCAATGTCTAATGTTTAAAGTGCAAATATGGTACAAATGAGGCTACTTAAAGATAATTAAATCTTTTTTTTATTACCCAATACAAAAATCCGCCAATGTTAATTTGCAAGACCCATATCTATATGTACATTCACATTCACATTCATATACCAGCTATATTCTGCTGTATAATTTTATATTTTTTTTCCCCAAAACACTTTTTTTGTTTTGTATTTGTTTCTCAATGCTTACTGTTCATGTCGCAGACATCAAGAGTAATGGCTTTAATTGTTGTGTTTGTGTGCTACGGTGCAAGCTAAATGAACTATCAACTTTTATTATTTATTATGCAGTACTTAAAGTTTCGCCTCATTAATAAACGGACCCCCTGGGCTGAGAAATTTTTCAAAATCTACTTTCATCTGGGGATGTCTTTTACCCCCCATCAGCTTACACTGATGCTTGGATAGCTACAGGCTCTTTTTGCTCTCCCTAGAAAAAAAAGACACTTAGAAATGCATGTTATTTAATTGTTTACTTCAAATCATTTCATTTTTTGTTGTTTTGTGCTCATCGTAGGCTGCTTGAATAATTTCAACGTATCTTTCACCTTTCAGAACATAGCCTAGATTAACTTCACCTGATTTCAGTTACTTTGTCCTCCTTAGTATTGTAAGCTGGCAGTGGGCTCAATAGAAAATCTATGAAGGTCGATAATATTTGATTTGGATTAAAGTGCCCGAGCACGCATAACAATAACCATAATATCTTTTACCTCAAATTGGGTCAGATCACTTGTCATTGTTGATGCTGATGTAAGCTGTATGTATTTCAGGGCAAGTGCATTGGAAGGAACTCAGTCATCTAAATAGGCCACCAAAAAGGTGTTCTGGGGATGCCTGTTTGTAATGCTGTTTAATGCATGCTTGTTTGAAATGCATACAAACACCATTTACCCAAACACATTGCCTCGTTCACATAGTTTTGGCTGCAGCACAATGATCTCCAGCTCCTGAGTAAATGAGTTGCTGCTCCCGATAATAGCCTGTGCTCCTCCTGGGATGGCACCGTCTGGGAAAGGTGCTGAATGAAGGGGAAAGTGTAATATGGGCATAATACTGACTTTACCACGGTCTTACGCAACACTCACACTTTTTTAGCAATCCCCGCATTCATATTCAGAGCATATGCTTTATTTTCGCCTGGGTGGCAGTTTAGCGTCCTCTGAGACCCTCACCTCTTTTCCACTAGCCGAATCTGCCTTGTTGTCATTAATTCCAGATGAGGGGATTGCCATGGTGTTGAATTAATAGGAATTAAGGACTGGTTCTGTTTCTGATGAGCAGTTAAGCAAGCGATTCCGTCGACTCTCTGGTGGCCTCTGCCCTTGGATTGGATCCGTCATGGGATGCCGCCTGGGATCAGATGAGGCTGGCACCTGACCTGACCTCTGGGGTCAGAAGCCGACAGCTTCAAGCCTTCCCTCTCAATTGACTGGGGTCACAACCTGCAGAGGAAATAGTAAAGAACATCCGACCACAATTAAATTGTAAAAAAAACAAAACAACAATCACACCAAAAGACGCCAAATGCACATGCAAAAAGAGAAAGAGTGTGGAATCATGCACGCTGCCGTTAGAGCAAATAGGGATGCGCCGTGTTGCGCATCGAGGACAGCCTCCGTCATCGTCTGACTTTGACCGGGTGCGTGCAGAGCGGACGCCTTTGAGACAGGGGCATTTATAATCGCGCCACTGAACCTGGAGGAAGGAGCCGCTGCCACCACCACCACCACCACCACCGCTGCTGCTGCTGCTGCCGCCGCTGAAAGTTAAAGACTGACCCGTGTCAGATGTAGCCACGCGACCTCATTCCCCCACAATCCCCCAGCCGACGCGCGCTAATTGAGGAGCGCTCCTATTCTGGGTCTGCTAATGATGATGAGGCTAAGGCAGGGGAGGAGAGGAGCGGCGCGAGAGAGAGGGCCAGTCTGTCCCCCCAGGCTGAGGGATGCTGTTTGTGATCAAACAGTGTTTAGTTATTGTCCAACAAAGGGGAATTTCTTTTAATACACTGTTACATATTAGTGGGTAATTGCGGCTCCTAATCAATAAAGTAGTGGAGTGGAAAATTAAAGGTGTTGTGTGTGCGTGCGTGTGTGTGTGCATGCGTGTGTGTGTGTCTGTGTGTGTGTATATGCATGGGTGTGTATGCATGAGTGTGTGAGTGTGCGCTGTAGTAACGACACATTTCTGATCCTACAGCGCGCGCCTACAAGGAACTGAGGGCATGTTCACATGTGCTGGGGTGTCTGTGCATGTCTCTCTGTGTGTGTGTGTGTGTGTGCGTGCGCGTGTGCGTGTGCGCGTGTGCGCATGTGCGTGTGTGTGTGTGTGCGTGTGCAGGAGCGGGAGCTACATTGTTCCTGTGTGGCCTAGCGACAATGCTGGCGGGCAGGAAGAGATGAAACCTGAGGAGGGGGCAGCGATGATAAATAGGCCTTTTAATAACAGCTGCCCCCCCTCCCTTCTCTCTGCGTCTCTCTCCCTCTTTCTCTCTGTGCCTATCTTTCTCTCTCTCTCTCTCTTTTTCTCTCTGTGCCTATCTTTCTCTCTCTCTCTCTCTTTTTCTCTCTCTGCCTATATTTCTCTCTCTCTCTCCGTGCCTATCTTTTTCTTTCTCTCTATGTGACCGACTCTGTTTCTCTCAAGGTGTGATGCATGCAGTGCTTTACTCGTAGGGCAGGGGAGTGTGGCTGCTGTTCTGCTAGGCTGAGCTGAGCTGAGCTGTGTTCTGCCCTGAGTCCAGTGGCCCACTGAAAACAGCACATACAGTTGGCTCCTGGGCCCCAGCATGTCATTGTCCAACACCCCCCCCACCCACACACACATTGCTTCAGGGTCCATCTGTGTCTGTGGTTTGGTTTGCAGTGGACAGCCTGCCTATCTGTTCAGGGGCCAGTGTCAATGAACGAGGTCTCTCACCGACATTAAGACAGGGGAGGAGGGGCACATACACACAAGCTTCTAAGCAGATGGTGGTGTTAACTGAAACATCAATTGGAATCAATTGTTCTTTTAGCAGGAATCGTGTGTGTGTGTGTGTGTGTGTGTGTGTGTGTGTGTGCGTGTGTGCGTGTGTGCGTGTGTGCGTGCGTGCGTGCGTGCGTGCGTGCGTGCGTGCGTGCGTGTGTGTTCTCGCTGTACCTCCTCCTAATTCTTCTAAGAACCCAACACACCTAGTTCACCTTTCTTCCCTTCTTCTACCACCTACGACCTATAAAACTTCTGCCCTCTCATCTTCTGGTAGTAGTATTTATTGGTGTAGTATTAAAGGTGCTCTAAGCGATGTCAAGCGGTTTCTAAGCTAAATCATTTGTATAAAACATACAGCAAACATAACCTCACCATCCACTAGGTGCCTGTGCCCTAAATACACTGTAAAAAATTGCGGCCTTTGTGGGCAACAAAAACATAACAAACTCTTCCAGCCAATCACCGAAGAGATGCACGTTTAGGAGAGTTTCAATTGCACGGGGGGGGGGGGGGGGGGGAGTAGCGAGCTAGCTAGCTCTCTGTTTTGTTTGGATGTCAACAGAAATGACGTTACCCAACATCGCTTAGAGCACCTTTAATTGTTACCTAAGGTAAGGTCCTCTGCGTTATGTTATTCCTCATTGTTGCAAATAACTTTGGATAAAAGCATTTGTTTAATTAATAAATATATTATAAAATGTAATTGTACAAATGTAGTGCACATTCCAGTGAGATCAGCTTTTCACCTACCAGAGCTCAAGGAGAGCGGAGGAGCTTCTGCTGTTGTTTGCAGGGTCAGTCAGAGCACCCTGCTTCTAATGTGCTCACGTACAGTGTTTTTACAGTCGTTTTTTTTTTATGAATAGGATAAATTGCCTCACACACTCTATCGATGCTGTGTTTTTGTGTGTGAGTGAGTTAACCTTCGCTGTGTAGTAATGCAGTGTAGAAGGTAATTAAAGTCGAGCTGTTTTGGAGTGCAGCGTAAGATTGCTGCTCGCTAAAACAAATGGCCCCACTCTTATTTTGACAGGCGTGTGATTGGAGCGCACCTGGAAGGCATTACAAGCTTGGGATCAATAGGGAGTTAATTTCCCATTAAAGAAAGATTACCTGGACGGTGATACTGAGGCTTTTCAGGCTGGGTGTAAAGCCTGATGGACAATGCAAAATGGTGCCGTTTCATGGCATTGAGATTGGCGTTTATCTCTGGTGTCAATAATGCACTGTCCCCTTTCAGTGACAACACTTTTACAGTGAAGGGGAACATTTATACTATGTAAAAGTTAACTCTGTCTTTTAAATTTATTTGTATTGAAGAATGACAAACTCCAGTCTTTATGGTGAAATGAAATCGAACCATTTTTTCTGAATTTGCCTCCCACTGCTCTCTCCCAATCTCTCTTTCTCTCTTTCTCTTTCTCTCTCTCTTTCTCTATCTCTCTCTCTCTCTCTCTCTCTTTCCCTCTCCCTCCCTCTGTCTCTAGTACTGCAATACTGTGATGGAGCAACGTGTCAATGGACTGCTGCCTGAGCCACTGCAGATCTTTCCTCGAGGTTTGTACTGTATAGTGTGTGTGTACAGTGTGTGTGTGTGTGTGTGTGTGTGTGCTGTGTACACACTACTCTTGTCTTGCGAAGTCACCATTAAATAACATTTTACCTCCTGTGGGCTATGTGGCACATAAAAGCACGAAAGGATCCTTTTGAATTTTTGTAATTTGTAACAGCTGGGTAAATGTTATCGTGATGATACCTATCTATAGATTTTAACCTTCCATCTTTGTAAAAGTACAAAGTAGGAGTTATTTTACTGATTTAAACATTTAGTTTCTGATTATTACTAATAATGATAACAGACGCTAATGATATTAGACTGCTAGTTGTGTTGGTTTAAATCATAACACTGGCAGGCATTTTGTTGTGAGGAAAGTATGCAAATACTCTCTCTCTCTTTCTCTCTCTCTCTCTCTCTCTCTGTATGTGTGTGTGTGTGTGTGTGTGTGTGTGTGTGTGTGTGTGTGTGTGTATGTACATATATGCATGTGTAACAGAGAGAAAAACTGAGTGTGAGACAAAGACTAAAGAATCCTGAAAGCCTGTGTCCATATGTACGTAAGGATTAGCGTAGTGTATAAATACAAATGATGTCTGGAAGTAGTACCCCTGTTCCACCCACAGTCATTTCAGCAAGGTCCCCTAATTCCCCGCGCATGTCTCCTGAGCCACGTCTCAATCATTCTCACTGCTAATTTCAGATTCATCCTCATTTCTTTTTAAACGATTCCTTTTCAGCAAATTTGTAAATGGCCCTGATGTGTTCTACAATTTAGTCAATTACTGTTTCAGCCGGCAAGACTCCAGGGATACGGAACATACATGGCCTGAAGGTATCCATTTCAATAATTGTTTCAGGAAAGTTGGGAATGGATTGGCGATGCTGTGCTCCACTTATTGAAATGTCAATTGAAGTCAAGGCTCTCCTCTCACCAGCCCCCTCTTTATATTTATATATGTAGATGTGCAGCTCTATTTTTTCTGCCTCTGTCTGTCTCTCTCTCTCTCTCCTCAACCCCTCCTTCTTCCCTCGCTTTCTTGTCCTTTTTGAAAGTGCTCGGTTGGGGTGTTGGAGATCTATGTCTTGCGTCTAATATGCAGAAACGGTTTAGGGATGAGAAATGATTTGTGCAGATTTATGGTGTTTATGAATATGGAATAAGAACAGTGGTCATGCTTGTATGCATTCTACTGTTCCCATTAAACTTTCTCCTTCTTAGGTTTATTGTAGCTAGTAGTATCATACATACAAAGCAATATTCTCTCCATACATATTAAGTATACATACAGTATGCTTAATTAACCTATATCTGCGCAAGATCATTAGGATTGGTATATGTGGAGTCATTGGGTCAGGTGTTTGTTTTCAGACATTGCCCTAGACTCAAAATGATCTTTTTAGGTTTTAATGTAAAATTAATTGCTTTGGTGGCAAGTAAAGTAAATTATATATCTGTTTGAAAACGAGGTCTTCATGGACACTAATTAATTAACAAGAGAATCTCTTCTTTACTGGACTGATCAGAGTGACCTGTAGACCTCAATTAAACAAACTATTTTTAGTTGCTGTGTGTGTGTGTGTGTGTGTGTGTGTGTGTGTGTGTGTGTGTGTGTGTGTGTGTGTGTGTGTGTGTGTGTGTGTGTGTGTGTGTGTGTGTGTGTGTGTGTGTGTGTGTGTGTGTGTAAGCATGTTAGATTTAGGTCTGATCCTTTGAATGCCATTCAGGAGAGCACATAATGGCAAACTGAATTTATTTTTAATGTCACCTAAATGTTTTGGCGCACAGATGTTTTTTTCCAAGGATACACCCCAAATTTTCACCCCCCCCCCACCCCCCCCACTCGTCCTATCCTCCCCAAGCTACCTCCTTCTGCCCCCCCCACTCCACACACACACACTTTCCCCATCTCCGCATCTTCCACAAAAGCCAATTAACCTTCGCTCTGAGCTGTGGAGCCACTGTGCTGAATCACAGGTTAATGAGAGCCATGGCATGGCCTTCCTGTCATTGTCTCTGTCTGGCCGCAGGTGAACACGAGGCATGCATCCGACAACAACCGCGCCCCCTGTGCCACCGAAACGCTGCCCAACAATAGGTGAGATGCCCAGGGTTACAGCTGCACAGCCGGTAGGGTGAGTGAGGGGGGGATGCCAGCGCTGGAGAGGGAGTAGGGTGAGTGAGGGGGGGATGCCAGCACTGGAGAGGGAGGTCTGGGACGAACCGCAAGTCTGACCTTATCAGTGGATGCGGTCCTGATATAACCTACCTACCTTATAGCAGCTGTGTGGATCAGCCACTGTTTTGATGAGTATAATAATCTATCTGTGTTTATGATTATTATAATGATTAGGTTTATCTGTGACATCATCTCTAGCTTCAGTTTGGTGGTGGCATGGATACATGTGTTTCTGCATGACATCATCCAAACGTCTATCCATTAGTGTCATAGAACATGCACACCCTGTCTCCCTCTCTCTTTCTCTCTCTCTCTTTCAATCTCTGTCTCTCTCTCTCTCACTCTCTCTCCCCCCCCTCTCTCTCTCTCCCTCTCAGTGATAATACAGGCAGTATGCATGCATGCATGTGTAAGCTTTGCACTGTGCAATGTGTTAATGGTCACTGACAGACATTTTCCCCACACAGCTTAAAAAAGTCTTCAGCTGAGCTCAAAAAGATCCTGACAAATGGACAGGTATGATGTTTTATGTAGTTCCTTTATCTATCCACACATGCATTCACAGACGTACACAAGCACACACACACACACACACACACACACACACACACTGAAGACAAATACAGACAATTGGTTTCCCTATGAGGTTCTATTAAACCCAGGGCTACCCCTGTTGTTCCCTCTACTCCCAAAGCTATGAGAGGGGGAGATTTTCACTGCCGCAGGCCTCTCTGCATTGTCCAGCCGCACCTATTAGCTCCTATCGACTGGGACATGCTTGTCCCCCACTCAATGAGTGGTTCCTTATTGATTTTTATTTTCCCAGTGTTTTTCACGCTGCCTTTTTACAGTGGGATGGGATGAGATCTTTATCCCACACCGATCGGAGATGTATCTGTAGTCAATGGCCCCTGTCGCTGCCTTTCTTATCCGCTCAACACAAACTTTCTCTCTCTCTCTCTCTCTCTCTCTCTCTTACACACACGCGCACACATACACACAAATGCACACACACACATGCACACAAACGCAAACACATACACTAGCTCTTCCTCTGGAAGCACAAGAGCCATTTGGAAGCCGAACTCTGTCAGGCAGACAATTAAAGCGAACCTGTTCCCTGGTGTCACCTGTTAGGCGCTGGACTAATAGAGCTGTAGCAACTGCACATCCTGACATCTGACAAGTGCCCCCTCCCCCCTCCCAACACAACAACACACTTTAACCCAATCAATGGGCCTCAATTGGAAAGGGCCACCCCCCCTCCACTCCCCCCAGTTGTCCCTGCCCTCCAAAATGAGCTGTGACAATCCAGCATTGACTTCATATCAACCGGAGGCCAAGGAGCAAAACATGCCCCTCTCTCCAGATATTGACAATTGCTTTTGGCTACAACTGGTCCCCTAAAGTAGATTTATTGGCTCAGGTTATATGATATAAATATTTATCTAATATCTGTCATGCTGCCAAAATGGCAATTGTTTGGTCGTAGAGGTCAATATCGATAAAGTGACAGTGGCGCACACTTGGTTGGTTTGACTTATGTTTCAGGAGACAGTGTTTTATATAGCTGGAAATGAACTGGCCCTGTGGCAACTCTCAAGCCCTTCTTTAGCGTGCCACCTTTTAGCAGCACAAATAACCATTTCCTCCCATTTGGCCTTGGACTATGATCATATTGATTATATTTATTCCTACTTGATTTGTTTGGATTAGACCTATTGAACATTTTTTGTGCAAAACACTAAAATAATGTTGCAAGTCCTCCTTGATGCATTCAGGTTTAAAGAGACAACATACACAAAGGGACCTGAAAGTGAGAGAGAGACAGAACAGTCCTGTCAATCACGCTGACGTGAGGAAACAGAGACTGCTCCGGTCTCTTGCTGCCCGTACAAACGTCATTGTGTTGTACAGTGTTTTGACACCTTTTATCAAAGTTGAAGGTGACGGGCGGGACTCAAACAAATCGTCATTAAGCTTTCAATCACATGCTGCCACACCACTGTCCCCTTATAAATTGGACAGCAAATGTTGTATTGATCCTCCCCTCTCCTCTCCACCCGCCGCTGAACTTGAAATGACCTGAGCAGCAGCCTGGTGGTTTATGGCTGGAGCATCTTTCTGCCTGTGATATTCCTCAGCCTGCAAGGAGCATCTTTCCGCCTCTGATATTCCTCAGCCTGCCATGGCATCTGCTGATTATTTATCTCTATGTGCTTTCATAGATAAATGAACAAGACATACAGTATCAGGAGCAGCTTGGCCATGGAAATGGAGGCACTGTGTACAAGTAAGTCTGGGCACACACACACACACACACACACACACACACACACACACACACACACACACACACACAGACTCACAGACTCCCAGACACACACCGACACACACACTGTTATGCATCCCTTAGAAACTGCCTTTTGTAATACAAAACTCTTTCAGCAAGATGGCATTTTATCCATCACTTTTTGCATGCAGGTAAATGAAAGCAGAGGTGACCTTCCTTTACATAGCTAAAGAGGGTCTGCAAGGGGTTTCTGTTTTCTTACCGATTGAAATGTACAGTATTTTTAACTGTATATCCTGTAGGAATATCAGCACTCTGTGGTTCCCATTTTGTCTCTGGCTTCATTGTGTTATTTATTTCATGAAGTGAAGGTTGCCAAAATGGAATGCGGTATTGATTTTGAAGTTGAGGAATGGGAGTTGTTATGCGTGCCTCCTCTTTGCAGGTTGGGTGTGCGCGTCACAGCTCATTTCTATTACTACAGTGATATACGAGGTTGGCACGGGCCGCACGACAGGGTGGCGCAGGTCGCCCTGCTCAAATCTCAACACCCCCCCCCCCCCCCACACACACACACACACACACTTACACACTTACACACACACACACACACACACACACACATACACGCACCCTCACCCTCACCCCTCCGCCCCTCAACACTGTTTCCAGCCATATCGAAATACTTTATTGAGATTGAAGTATTGATCACCTCTCAGGGTAGCCTTGACTCCACATCAGTGTAGCTGGCCTGTTGTTTGTTTATTTATTTATTTATTTATTTATTTATTAAGTTTGTTGCGGGGGACCTCAGTGGGTCAGTGCTGGCTCTCAGGCGCTGCCATGCTTCTCTGTGCCTCTCGCCGGAGCGCTACACATTTCATCCATGTCATATTTTCATTGACGGGGAAAAAGAATGGAGAGAGAGGAAGTCGAGAGGAAAAAAGAAAAGGCGGTCATGCTGCCAGCAGTGGTGGCGGAAATCTGTTAAAGCGTCGCGTGCTGTAAAAAAAAGCCAATATTGCAACCCAGACGACTTTTAAATCAATCAAACTCAGCAGAAAAGCCACACACTCCAGCTCCCAATTTTTATGGCGGCGTGGAGGAAAAAAGTGCTGATTTTTTTGTTCTATTGTGAATGCTTTTGAACAATTTCTCGCCAGGGTGCACACAAGGCACTTTTGATGTTATGTTTTGAGTGAGTGAGCACCCTGTCACAGGTTAAATAAGATACTCAACAAATCACCAGGGACTTGTTTGGGGATATGTTGTTTCAAACATCCCTCAAGTGTTATGGGTGAAGAATTGTTTGTTTGTTTATCAAAGTTGGCGCCCACAGAGAGGACTTGACATGCCTCCTCTGAATATGAAGAAGAGAAACAAACAAACAACAAAAGACTATGTTTAAGCTTGATGCTGGATAGGCTTTCGTTCGGTATATGTGTGTATACGTGCATGTCGGCCTTTAGCGGGCTGCATAGGTTAGCAGGTTCACAGCATAACAGTGGGGTGAAATGTAGACGTCCACACAGACGCAGGGCAAGGAAACAGGAGGCTTGGCCGCCCAGATTGCTTGCCGACGGATCTGGCCTTGGCGACCCGACGTTGGTTCCCCAGGTCTGTGCTAGCTCTGAGCCAGATGGAACCCAGGGTTGACATCCACCTCTGTCCCACAATCCCCTGTCCTCAATCACCTCTACTCTAAACACTTTTGCTTAATGTAAAAACACAAACCACTTTGACCGTCAAACATGCATAGATGTTTTTCTCTTTTTTTATTTTTGGAAAAAGCAGGGTGCCTTGGGTATAAGGTTAAATTGCTTTCCTTTAAAAAAATAAATCACTTGGCTGTTCTATAGGGCTTTAACCTAACCAGAGCCTATCGCTGTATGGTTATTACATGTCAAGGCATGAAGAGTTGATAAGGTTGTCTTTGACACTCAAACATGCAACACGCTCACACATACATCACACTCTGCCTCTCTTTCCTCTGCCCTCACGTCCACACACAACAGCTCCACTCAAGAGCATGCAAACGTAGGTCAATGTTCAGGTTTCTACCCCCCACTGCTTTTTTTGCGATGTGGTATTTCTTCGCTTTGCTCTGTTCTCATAAAGGCGATTCTTGGGCAGGTAGACTCCTATTAACCTTCTTCCCTTTTCAACCCTCCGTCTATGACTCCATGGCCATGAAGCTGAGAAGTACTGTAGTTCAACACCAATGACACCTTTGATGTCCGTCGTGCTGATCGCATGATTTGAGAGGAGTTTCATTACACTCATACAGGATTTCAGCGCACGTCACCATGAGGAGGGTTGTGGCCTTTGGACAGGCCGGGTATCTCGCACAGAAGGATCTACTGTCATGGCTCATTGCATCTGCTTAATGGGGCCATACGCATGCACAGTTTGAGTGGCGTTTGAATGGGGGCTTCAGACCGGTTTCCCCCACAAGATTTAATTTCATCTTTATGCTAGGCTACCTACCAGTGCTCTAGCATTAGTGGATGGTGTTTGAAGCCCTCCCCCTCCCCTTTCACTCCTCTTCCCTTTCTTCGTCTCCAGCCTTCTCTTTCTTTCCATCACGTGTGGGTCCAGTGCTGGTCGTCTCAGGTGTGGTGGAGGCAGGAGAGGTGAGGTCTGCAGTAACCCGAGGCAGCGTCTGTGAGCGCTGGGTATAAGGCAGGGCAGCCATGATTCTCTGTCCCGGGGCCATGAATACTGCATGACGGAGCTTTCATTACAGCATAGGCTTGAGTGTAAATAAGATACAGTGGAAGGGACGTGTTTACCGGGGGTCAGGACACCGCCGGCTGGATAACCTTGCCCCGTGTGGCAGGCCTGTCACTGTAACTCACTCTCCCCTGGCTGGCTCGCCATGCCGGCGGGTTCAGGGACGCTCCGTGAATGAACCCTTCACTTATCCACCACTTATGGCAAGCTTCTCTCCAGATGATAGTGACCTGAGCATGGCTTAAACTTCTATTGTTGAGCTGCAGTATTTCAGATCAGATACAGCAAGTGTCATAAACAGGAATTGTCTCTTATCCCCCAATAGAATAAAAAAAAATCTGTCTATAGTGGGACAGTTCAAATTCTAATCGTGTTATGAATGTGGTCAGTTGTTATCAAGGGCTTGTATCAATACCCAGTCACAATCTGAACCTTTACTTTCAGTGATTAACATGAGACTGCGCTGCCATCAGTGTCTCAATTAACATCTTCCACTGGTCTTAATTAACATGCAGATGTCTAGGATAGCTGATGTTGATTGCAGCTTCAAGGAAAAGTAAGACATCACATTAGATGTAAAAAAGCAAGTTGCTAATGCTGTTCAAGGGATGATTCCAGGCACCACTTACACAGATCATTGTTAAGTCCCCTCACCATACTTGCAGTACACTGCCCCCCCCTCTCCCCTACATACACAGCACATTATTTCATCAGGAAGCTTCTCCAACACATATCCCCAACATACTTACAGCACACTGCCCCCCCCCCCCCAATACACAGCACATTGTCTCATGAGGAAGTTTCTCCAACACACATATTGCACACTGCCCTCTCCCCACATACACAGCACACTATCCCATCTCCCCCGTCATCCCCCCAACACACACACCAAGACCCCTGGCAGTTGGGTTAGCCCCTTGAGCCGTGGATCTGCCCAAGGTTTCTTCCTTGGTAAGGGAGTTTTTCCTTGCCCCTGTTGCTCTTGGGTGCTCCTTGTTGGTGCCCCCCCCCAATCCTCCCCCACCTTTCTTATGCAGCCCTTGCCACTTACTCTACTAAACCCCTCTTCTACTGCACTTTTTACCCCCCCCCCCCCCCATAAATGCACAAATAGGCTGACACCAGACATAATTTCACTGCATTTCTTACTTCCAGTAACTATATGCATGTGACAATAAACTTCCTTGTATCCTTTGTAACAGTGAGCACATGTGATCCCTTAAGCCAGCAGACTGTTTTACCATAGAGGGTGCTGTGAGGACATTGGCTGTGAGGGCTTTCATGGCATATGCAGTAGTGGCTATGCCCATACTCCACACCAACAGACAACCGAAGCCTGAGCTATATTGCTCTTCCCTTCTGCTGTTCGATGGAATAAAGGCTGAAACGTCCCCAGAATGAAACCAGAGGGTGTTCTTTCTTTGGATCCCCTGCTCCAGTGTTAAACAGTTCTACTGCACCCAGCAACTATTAACTTAAGTGAATTCTCAAGGACATCAGGCAGGACATGTCACAGATGTGGGAGCAGGAACTTGCTAAATTGAAGATGGGAAATGTGGTAGGTGCAAGGACAGTGGAAAGGACAGTTTTTGTCTTAATATAAGTGACTAAAATGTTTCAGAATCCTTTGAGGAACCAAAAAAGACCCAAGTGTAAAACACTGTTGGAGATGGTCAGCTTTTTCAGGTTTTTTTTGTACAAAAATCCCATTAAAAAAAGAAAAAATAAACAAGTGCAACCTTGAGCAGCGGTCCCAAGATCTTTATGTCTTTGCCCTAAATGTGTGTATTTACTGGTCCACCCCACTTAAAGACGTCATTAATTAAAGCCCTTGGCTGCTTTGGAGGTGTCTGACTGTGTAACTGGATCCCCCTATCTACTCGGCATTAATCACTCTACTGGCCTGTGAAGAGGCCCACTGACTGCGACACCACAGGAGAGCAGCACCGGCACCGGCTCGCTGCAGACCTGCCGTAAACAAACCAGGCGGGTTGACGGGGGGGAACAGTCTGGTGCGTGGCCCTTACCGAGCAGCTGTCCCATTGGAAGATCAGGTGATGGCAGGGGCACAGGAGCGCGGGTTATGTAAACCAAGACCTTGCCCACTGCCCCAGCCCGTAACCCAAGCTAGCGGTCTGGATTAACAGCACATTATAATTAAATCATTGCGTCTTTGCCCGTTAATACGGCCGACATCTGAAACCCGTCTGGGAAAACGCACACAGAGGCCAGTCAAGCTGTTGTGATCAGCAGAGGGCCTCTAAGTATGCTGATGTTATGTAGGCTACAGAGCAGGGCAGCTGACCTTCTCAGCATGTGACAAGTCCTTATCTAAGGGCATCGCGATGTAGGTGCAGTCTCGGAGTTAGACACATTCAGCTGGCTATTGATTGCATGTAATTACCATAGCAGAGTTGGAGTGAACTTGTACCTTCTCTCCCTCTCTCTTTGCAGGAGGCCCTATTCGTTAGTCTTCTCTTAGGGCTGCGTAGATAACTGCTGAAAGTTTAAAATGCTTGTATTTCTTACTGACTCATTACTGACATTACTGATTTTATTTCATTAAGGCATTTGGAGAAAAAGCACCACTGAGACGTCAGAATCACAATGCATGTCCTGTATCATAACCTTTGAGAGTCTGAAGGCTTTCGTTGTATTATACAAGAAACACCATATGGACTCATGGATGTCAAATTACACACAGACATTGCAATAATTATATGATTTTATAAACATGTTTTTTAACTTTTCAGGGCTTACCATGTCTTGGGCAAGAGGGTGTTAGCAGTGAAGGTAAGCTTGGGCTCTACTCTTTTGTGGTTTCCTTGAGGGACTTCCCTCAACCAACAGAAAAAAACTGCCTGACTGCTATGACCACAAAGAGACAAATTAATCAAAATGCCGTCCACTTCCTTACAGACACTGTGGTCAGTAGCAGCATCAGACTGATGCCGCCTTGGCTCTCGTCCGTCTGCTCCTGACCCCGCGCCCTCTGAGTGTGCTGGTGAGATTAGGGAGAGTTAAGACGAGGGGGGATCTTAATGTGACCTGTGACTGGCACATTTGTCTCCCCGAGTCTCCTACTGTAAATAGATAGTGACAAATGGCTGCCCACAGTGCCACCACAGAGGACACACACACACACACACACACACTCACACACACACACTCACACACTTCCTGTGGTTGACTGTTAAGCTTGAGAAGTACTTCCAGGATCCTCGTTTATCTTGACAACTGGCTCTCTGCTGCTACTCTCACTAATGTCTATCCCTTTGCTTTCCCTCATGGTCATCTCTCCTTCTCCTCCTCTGCTGATCCCTACTGGCTCCCTCGCTTTCATCCCTCCTCCTCCTCTGCTGTCGATGGCCCTTTCTCTCTCTCTCTTTATCTCTCTATCCATCTCTCTATCTTGCCACTGGTTGCCTGTCTTGCTAAGCTAAGCTCTCCCGTTTGCCCTGTCGTGTAAGCGATCTCCTCTCAATGAGCTTTAAACAGGGGCTCTCCACTACCTGTAATCAATGGCTTCTAAATGTGACAACTAATCTCATTTGTTAGCCTGTTTTAGTAAGGCAGGGTATACTTTACTGATGGCTATCCTCCTCAAGGTGCTACATTGAACAACGGAACAGAATTGTTTTTTGTTAATATATTTATTGAAAATTGTTCACAAGACAATATGTAACATTATATTATTATTATTATAAAACAGGTGTTGCTATCAGTGCTCCAAATGCCAGTTAAAGTATTGCCGATATAGAAACAGTAACATTATAGCATAAGATAAAAATCTAAATGTAAATGGCATATAGGCAAAATTCTCCTCTGTACATGTACTATGGGATCATAGCGTGTTGTAGGGAGTGACTGTGACTACTGCTTCTCTGTACTACAGGTCATCCCTTTGGACATCACTGTGGAACTGCAGAAGCAGATTATGTCCGAGCTGGAAATTCTCTACAAGGTTTGGTCTTCTTTTCAACCTGTTGTTTGAAACAGAATACTTCCTTTACAAATTCTTGTTGTAGTGTGGTGTTGTCATACCATATACTACAGTATTATTAGTTCAGTCACTTTGCAAGCTCTTTCTTGCATCACTCTTGGTGCTCCTCATTGTGATGTCCGGCAGTTGAAGTTAGCTTTGAATCATTAGCAGTGTGATGTGACTGGTGGCATACTGAACTAGGAGGTGGCAGGATCTCTCCAGTTCTGTTCAATAATTCAGAGAGAGCCGCTTACTCCTTACCTCCCTTATCCACCTCTTCCCTGTCTGGGAAGCCAGCCATAACTCCATCTGTGAGAAAGCAACTAGTACTGAATACGTATGTTGCGCATCACCACCACAACAATCATGATTAGACCCAGGTGGTCCTGCTGGGGCCAAAAACTAAATGCTTACTTTGGATACCCTTCTGCTAAAGTAATTAGGGTTTAGTTTATGTCAGTATAACCATCTGAATATGTAGTTTCCTTGTACCATGTGATGGTTATGGTTACTTGGCAGACACATTTTTCCAGAGCAACTTTACATCATCATAATAGTAATAAACAGTAGCAGTAAGCTATACACTAACTTTAGCTGCTTTTAGACATGACTTCCGCCTTATATTCGGAATCTTTGTCAAGCGGAGGTCCGACCCTTCGGGTGATTCAGATATGATGCTAACATGTGGACATTATGTGTGAATGACACCGACGCACATGAACAGAATAACCATGCGGACTTACACCTATGTCTGAAAGCAGCTATTGTGAGAGCATCAATTATAGTAAAAAACAACTAATTAAAAATAGGATTAGAGGATGTGTGTTTTTTTGTATGAGCTGAGAGAGTGAACCTGTGAATTCCTCCTGTTTCCCCACCGCAGTGCGACTCTCCGTACATCATCACGTTCTATAGCGCCTTCTTCGTGGAGAACCGGATCTCCATCTGCACTGAGTTCATGGACGGTGAGTGGGCACTGCTGAACAGCATGGATGTCTCCACGCTGGCTCGCCCCTCTCTTGGCATGTCTGATGTCTTGAGATCTAGCAGGTGAAGTCAGGAGGTGATCAGATGCTGTATTGTCTTGCAGAGGGTTTGTTGGATGCGTGTGTGTTCCGTGACTCTGTATTGTCTTGCAGAGGGTTTGTTGGATGTGTGTGTGTTCAGTGACTCTGTGTTGTCTTGCAGGGGGTTCGTTGGATGTGTACCGGCGGGTGCCAGAGCATGTGTTAGGCCGGATCGCAGTGGCCGTAAGTGTCTTGTGTGCCTCTGATTTTAGGATCGTCTCACATCACAGTCTCTAAGCTCTCATTGTGCCTGCCGCTTGCCTGCTTCTGTAGCCATCTGAAGACTACTCTGTGTGCGGTGGTTTCATTTGCAGTTTTTTAAGTGGTGTTTGAAGGTTGGAGACGTTTGTTTCACATGCATGCCAAAGTGTTGGGAACAGACTTTGGAGGTCCTCTGGTGATGCTCTGTACGGAGGTTCTGTTGCACTCAGACACAATGCTTTTGTGATATTTTCTTCATTGTGATTTCCATTGAGCTTTTATTGTCCTCCAGCCTCTGCTTTCATTCCTGCTCGTAATCAAACATTGATGGCTATTTAGTTAGAGTTAATTCTAATTCACAGCCCAACCCTCCCCACACACACACACACACACACACTCTGTCAGGCCATTTAATGATCTGGATAAAGGCCTCCTGGAGCTGTGCTTGTGATATGGGTCTTTCAGCTCCTCCCCTCAACCTGTCTTTTGGCTCCACTTACACTCACTGGTCTCTTCCACATTAGCAACGCACCTGCCTTTCTGTGAACCTGTGTGCAGAAAAAATGTTTTTTGAGACTATACATGTAAATAAATTCCTTGTCTCTTTCTGCTTCAACTTCACCAATAGGTGGTCAAGGGACTTACATACTTGTGGAGTCTAAAGATTTTGCATAGAGGTAAGTGGTGATTATTGTTTGTGTGTACAACATCAAGCCTTTTCCTTAGACCAGTTTGCTTATCGCTCCCTTTTAGCTATAGGCTAACTGGTCTAACCTACTTCCAGTGAATTATGCCAAGCTAGGCTAATGTTGTCAGACTCGGTTTTTGCAGGCACAGAGAAGATAAGGATATGTATCATTCTTTAAAGGAACATGCCAACTTTTTGAAAAATTTGCTTATATTATTATTATATTATTATACCCCAGAGCTAGACAAAATTATACATACCCTACTCTTCTCTGTGCAATAACCCAGTCTGACACTCCAGCCTAGATTAGCATAATTCACTCGAAGTGGGTTACACCAGTAAGCCTATAGCTCCCAGAGGTGACAAAATAGACTTCCTCCACACAGTGTATCATGTGCCATTTTCCATATCTGCTCACGTATGTGGTCCTGTTCCTTCTGCTTGAGCTCTGTCCACTATGTCTGTCTCCACAGATGTCAAGCCTTCGAACATGCTGGTCAACACAAGAGGACAAGTGAAGCTGTGCGACTTTGGAGTCAGCACGCAAGTACGTCCCCCTCCCCATCTCCCATCTCCCCGTCGCTGTGTGTGTGTGTGTGTGTGTGTGTGTGTGTGTGTGGGCCCGTGTGTCCAAGAGAGTGGCCTGTCACACAAGCGTGATGGAGTCTGACAATCACACCAGCGTTGGCCTGTCAGAGCCTTTTATTCACTCTCCTATCACAGGCCAGAGGACCCTCCTGGGACTGCCTCCCCCACTTAGCCTGTCACACACACATGCACACACACACACACACACACACCATAGCTCAGATTGCAGTGTGTGTCTGCGATCCAGCTGTTTTAATTACTCCATTCACAGTCCACGCTGTCTCCTCATTGATATGCATCTGAGGCCACGACCAGGGCTTGTCTCTGAGACAATAGCCAAGACTGAGAGTGTTTGGGGTGTGTGTGTGTGTGTGTGTGTGTGTGTGTGTGTGTGTGTGTGTGTGTGTGTGTGTGTGTGTGTGTGTGTGTGTGTGTGTGTGTGTGTGTGTGTGTGTGTGTGTGTGTGTGTGTGTGTGTGTGTGTGTGTGTGTGTGTGTGTGTGTGTGTGTGTGTGTGTGTGTGTGTGTGTGTGTGTTGTGCTCGGCGCCGTTTGGGACAGGCGTGCCACCTCAACAAACGGCGGAGAGAAACAATAGCCAGCCGTCACTCTCCACGTGCCCACCAGTTCTAATTAATTCTCAGCGCCCTGCGTCCCTCCTCTGAGATCCACGCCGACGGTGACCCCTGGAAGAGGGGCTGAATGTGGACGCGTGGCACCTGGTGGCCTCTCTCTGTCTGCTCCGTGTAGGAGGCAGGAGAGTCCCCGTGCTGGACGCTCCTCCGCTCCCAAATAGAAGCGAGCCACCAGGGGACTGCTCTCATTACTACCCTCCCCAGCACAGCACCCCCCCCCCCTCCCTCCCTCCTGTCAGCGCCGCTGAAATCTCCACTGTTTGCCCCAATTCACAGCTCCTGCCCCAGCGGACCCCTACCATGTGTGTGTGAGAGAGTAGAGGCTGGCGCAATAATAACAGTCTATACATTTTAGATGCAGGTTTCTGATGTGAACGATGCCACCTCGCAACCCCCCCCCCCCCAGTTTCTCAATTTTTGGGCTGAGTGTATGTTTACTAGGCCCCAATACACTGCAAGATTAAAAAATAATTTCATTTTGTTGTCTGCATTTGGTGTTTAGAATGCTCTTCTATACTCATTGGGGCATTGCATCACTACAATAAATAAGCCCTGTGTTTTGGATGATGTCATTCAGGATAGACTTGAAAGCTGTTAAATAAATGCTAATACTGTCTTTAATTTCCTTTTTTTTTTTTACAGTTGGTGAACTCCATCGCTAAAACATATGTGGGAACGAATGCCTACATGGCTGTAAGTATTACCGTTATATTTCTCAGTATTTTTCCCTCCACACCAAGAATTGCTGTCATTTTTCTGAAGAGGGTTTGATCTGTGTCCACCCCTCTGCCCCCCCCCCCCCCCCCCTTCCCTCCTCTCCTCTGCATCAGTACCGCAGCAGGTGTTCACGTTGTGTTGCTACATTGACTCTTTGTAGTGTTTAGCTGGGCTTTGCTGGGCGGCGACCAGCACTAAATAAATTACCTCTCTTACCAGGAGTCGTGCTGCTTCCTGCTCACTTATAATTAGGCCAGAGCCAGAGATTAAGCCCAGGATAAAACAGTGCTGTGAACTCCCATGGCAGTACTGGACTTTTTTTTTTTTTTTTTTTACAGATCAGATCAGATCAGAGTAGAGCAGTAGTACGTTAGTACTTTTTTACTCTCTGCAAAGCCAGAGCCACACATGCACGCCTGCATGCCCACTTCTACTGTGTATAAGTATTACAAGAGCACACCTTATTATGCACAAACCACTACGTCACCTACATACTTCAACCCTGTACTCCTGCTCATCCTATGTATTTCTGTGTTGCGTGCCCTGATATTGAAGATTACCTTTTATTTATGTTTTTATGACTATTGGTCCAATGTGTTTTTCTGTATTATTTGTGTAGTCTTTATCTTTAGTTATCCACTGTACAGCACTTTGGTCAGTTTATGCTGTGTTTGTTAAATGTGCTTTAGAAATTAAATTTACTTACTTACTTACTTACTTACACTCATGCCGTTTGCATAAGTGTAGCCACAGAAACAAGTGTAACTAAAAGAAATGTAACAGAGATCATGTTCATGTCAAAAAGAGTCAGGCTGTATGTAACCTTTCCTGGTGTTCCTTCCCCTCAGCCTGAGCGGATATCAGGGGAGCAGTATGGCATCCACTCGGACGTGTGGAGTGTCGGCATCTCACTAATGGAGGCAAGTCTGTCCTGCTTTGTCTCACTGAAGGTTACTCTGAGCTCTTCATGTCTAAAACGATGTGCGCGTATCCCCCGCTCCTGCCACAGTCGACTGCCACAGAAACATTGGTGCCCTGCTGCTGTCGATCGCTGGGGCTAGTAGCGTGCGGAGAGCTATGCCTCCATTCCCTGTGGGCAGGCTGTCCAAACAGATGTTGGCCTACAGCAATGCATGGATCACTCTCAGGAACTCCCACTGATTGCTATAAAGGGGCTTGGCTCTAACACACTTCTCTCTCTCTCTCTCTCTCCCTCTCTCTCTCTCTCTCTCTCCTCTCTTACTGTCTCATCTCCATCTATGTCTCTCTCTGATTTGTCTTTATCTCTGATGTACGCAAAGCGTTCTGTTCCGTATACTCTCTGCCCACTGCTAGTCCTCAGCACATGCCATGTCTCGGCAGTGTTTCTGCACTGTTTGGCATAGCAGCAGCAGCAGCACTAGCAGCACTAGCAGCACTAGCAGCACTAGCAGCAGTGGTGATGGCGGTGGCGGCCTGGTGTGCATGGTTGAAGCTGAGATTGGGAGTCAGTGTGGCAGAGCGCCATCAATCACCCAGCCAATAGAACTCCCAGTAATTAGAGCCCTACTACACTTTCACCCCACACACACACACACACACACACACACACACACACACACACACACACACACACACACACACACACACACACACATGCTCCAAATGTGTGTCTGGGTGTCCTCACTACACTCTCATTCCATGCCTACTGTACCTCCACTCACCAGTCCATGCTCCAAACGTGTGTGTGCGTGTGCGTGTCCTTTAGGGTGTGTGGCATTTGTCAAAGCACCCCAGTAAGGTGGTCTTTTGAAACAGCATTGTAATTTCAGTTTGCTAGTAGTTCTCATTGTCATTATTGATTCTCAATCTGTTACTGTCAGTACTGGTCACAGCTCTGACAAATGACCACCTGCCTCCCACTCACTTGCGTTTATCAATACCACAAGATATTATCACAGCTCTAATAGTAATTGATGTAAATGTTGAAAAGTATCGGTCAACATTATTGATATGATCATGAGTGAGTGGTCCAAGGCTCTTCATATTAACCTAAACAAAATGGCCTCTGAATGTCAATCTCACTCATCTGGAACCATCTAAAGATCGCAGCCTGATGTCCCCCCGCAATGTAATAAGACTGATGGGGATTATAAATGGAGTGAGTCTAGTGGAGATCTAAGACGTTCCCTGCTCCCTGCTCAGAGGGACATCTCATGTAAAGGTCTACTTCAGCTCCTGGCTTTCCCTTGTATCTGTCTGCAACATCCTTCATCTCTTCAGGGGGTTCCACTCTAGTTATTAACTAAGTGCTTGTGTATTTTTTAGAAGCTCAATACATGTGAAGAGGCATTGAGCCATACAAAATCTTTTTTTTAATCCACCAGATGCTGTCATCTGTAGATTAAACCTGAACCTAAAAGATTTGGTCAACACATCGTCAGGATCACTGTTTGTTTGTGTCATGTTTTTAGTAGGCCTACTAGGCCCTAGATATTTATTTGTACAGTAATTGTGTAATTGCATATATGCAACAAAAATATGGCCTCAGACAGTAATTTGTGGCCTAGTGTTTTAAAATTCTCCTAATTTCTTTGTTCACAGTTAGCCCTGGGTACATTCCCATATCCACAGGTGAGTGTCAACTTCACTTTCTTTCTTTCTGCACCTATGTTAATATTAACTTCATATTCATATCAATGGTTAACATGGACCTAACAATAGTAAATAAGTAAGTATGATTTATTTCGATAGCACATTTACAACCAAAGTGCTTTACAGGGAGAAGAACATTTAAAGGGCCTTCCAGCCCTAACAACACATCATCCAGGCAAAGACCAAATACAGTACATCCAGGTAGAGACAGATACAATACAAAGATAACCTTCCTCCTCAGGTCCACACAAGTTCAGTGGCTGCCAAACGCTAATCAGAAGAGGTGCCTTTTCAAACATGGATTTAAAAGCAGTCACAGATGGTGCGAGTTTGAGTTCATCTGGCAGACCGTTGTCTTGGTGCACTAAAAAGACACCAAAAGCACGGTTGTGATCGTGTGATGTCTAGACGTGCCTGAACTGCAGACCTTAAGGAACGTGCTGTGCACAACTGGCTCAGTCTCCGTGCCATCTTCGGGTCCGGGTGCCCACGGGGACCCGTGTTCGAGTCTGGCCTGCGGTCGTTTCCCGATCCCGCCCTGTCTCTCTCTCTCCTACTGTCCTATCCAAATAAAGGCAAAAAGCCCAAAAAATATACTTTAAAAAAAACGTAATTTTGGTGCACAGGCATTACATGTGCATCTCATAGGTTGGAATGCGTCCATTTAAAGCTTTAGAAACAGTCAATGGAACTTTATACTAGGTTCTATATTTTACAGGAAGCCAGTGTAAGGCTAGTTGTACTGGAGTGATATGATTTCTTTTCATTATACCAGTAAGCAGTCTGTAAATGTGTAAGAGATGATTCAATGACTCCAGTAATAAGGGCCTTGCAATAATCCTATCTTGAAGTAATGAATTGTGTATGACTTTCTCAGTTGGCTTTAGTTTGGGAACTGTTCTGAGCTGGAAAAAGATAGCCTTTACCTAACTATTTATATACTTAATAGTCAGCTTTAGTGAGAGTATGATAATTTTTAATTGCAGTATTCCATTTTTAGCAAGATCAAATGTCATCAAGCATGAGGTATTATAGTATATAGGTGAGGTAGTGACCCACCCTGGGTCCAGCGTCAGGCCTGTTCTTATTGTCAGCTTGCTCTAAAATGATTTAGGGTTGTCGGCTCAATCAGATGGTTCAGTTGAAGCCTGGCATGGAGTGCAAACTAAAGGTTGCCGTAGGAATGACCAGACGAATCCGGTCAGCGAATCCGGTCAGCAGTCGTTTTATTCATTTATTAAACAATCAATGCAAATTCCACTGTTTAAAAAATCTCATATTCTATTTTAAACAATGGGTATAACATTTCAGACCCAGATTTATTGTACAACCCCAAAACAGAAAAAGTTGGGACGTTGTGTAAAATGTGAATAAAAACAGAATGTAATAATCTTCAAATCTCTTAAATTCATATTTAGTTGCAAAAAGGACACAGACAACATATCAAATGTTGAAAATGACAAATTTGACTATTTCATGGAGAATATATGTTAATTTTCAATTTGATACCAGCAACATGTTTCAAAAAAAGTTGGGACGGGGGTAACAAAATGCTGGAAAAGTTGTGTAATGATAAAGAAAACAAAAGGAAGAATGATTCACAACTAATTAGGGTAACTGGCAACACGAGTGGGTATGAAAAAGATCATCCCAGAGAGGCAGGGTCTCTTAGAAGTAAAGATGTAGTGGTATTCAGCACTCTGTGTAAACCTGTGTGCACAAATGATGAAACAATGTCATTTTAATGCTTCTTAACATGAAATTGTGACGTATTTAGGGAGTTCATCATCTAAAGGACATATTATTATTAAAACATTCAGAGAATCCAAAGAAATATTTGCAAACAGGGGAAATAGCTGAAAAACAAATTGGATGGCCGTGGTCTTTTGGACCTCAGATGGCATTGCATCAACACCAGACCTGTCATTGTATCGGCTCAGGAAAACCTCTAATGACCATTGTCTATGTGCCCAGTTTGATACTCAATTCAAAAACTGCAGCCAAAATGTAACAGCTAAAATTGTATTGAGACATGATACAGAAAATACCACCCTCTTATCTGGGCCTGAGCTTGTTTAAAATGGACAGGTAACGTGGAAAAAGGTCCTGTGGTTAGACCAATCAAAGTTTGCCATTCTTTTTGGAAATCATGGACTCATCTGGGCTAAAGAGGAGAGGGCCTATCCAAGTATCCAACCTATCCAACTTGTTTTAGTGCTCAGTTCGAAACCCAACATCTATGACGGTGTGGAGGAGCATTAATGCCTACAGCATGGGCATCTTGCACATTTGGCAAAGCACAATCAATTCTGAATGATGTATACAGGTTTTGAGCAACATTTACTGCCATCCAGGCAATGTCTTTTTCAGGGACGACCTTGAATATTTCAGGAAAACAATGCCAAAATGAATTCTGCACATATTTAAATAGTATTTCTCCATAGAGGAAGAGTCCAGGTGCTAAGATGGCCTGTCTGCAGTCCAGATTTGTCAAATTAGGTGCATAATGGAATGAAAAGCATGATTAAGAAAACCCCATACTTTTGAGCGATTGAAATCCTATATCGGGGAGTAATGGGACAACATTTCATTATCAAAACTGTAGCAAATGGTCTCCTCAGTTCCTAAACATTTACAGAATTGTGTTAAATGAAGAGGTGAAGCAGCACAGTGGTAAACATGCTCCCGTCCCAACTTTTTTTGAAACATGTTGCTGGCATCAAATACAAAATTAACATATACTTTCCATGAAATAGTCCAAATTTTCATTTTCAACATTTGATATGTTGTCTATGTCCTTTTCGCTGCTAAATATGGGTTTACGAGACTTGAATATTATGACATTCTGTTTTTATTTGCATTTTACACAATATCCCAACTTTTTCTGTTTTGGGGTTGTATATTTTGTGCATAACCACATAATCCGACATAGATACTGATGCATAGATACAGAACAAAACTAATAGAACTGATGCATCCGTCACAACATAGATATAGATACAGAACAGAACTAATAGAACTGATGCATAGATACAGAACACAACTACATGCATGTGTCACAACATAGATATAGATAGATAGATGTAGATACAGAACATAGCTAATAGAACTGATGCATGCGACACAACATACATATATATATATATAGATAGATAGATGTAGATACAGAACATAGCTAATAGAACTGATACATGCGACACAACATACATATATACATATATATATATATAGATAGATAGATGTAGATACAGAACATAGCTAATAGAACTGATGCATGTGTCACAACCGCCCTCAAGCTTTCCACCGACTCCTGCCGATGACCCAGTGGATTTGGGAATCTCATCAGCTCTTTAATTGGATGCTAATTGGGGATTTGTCTTGCTTATCCCATTCTTGGAATTGCGGACCTGTTAACCTATGAGTTAGAAGCGCCCACCTGCACCAGCCACATGGAATATGGCCAACACGGATTTAGAAATTTCAGCAGCTTCGCCAGTTTAGATGTGGCTAAAGCAGAAAGCATCTCAGACCTTTGTTTTTAGTTTCACTATTCAAGCTGGTACCCCTTTGAGTACAGGCACGTTCATGAGAGTTTGAGGTGTTTGTTTGTATACCAGCTAATTTTGATGTATTGAAGAAACTGTTGGGAAATTTAGCCTACTGCTGCTGTATTCATTTAGCAAGTGTATCTCCAGGCAATGACATTAGCGACCTCTTAGTATGCCAATTAACCTCCTGTACAGGCCTACTGATGACCATGTCATAGGTACTAGCCACCTTCAGTAAAAACACCTTATATTAAAAAGGCCAGGCCAAAGAAGTAACTGCCCGTTTGATTAGAAGCTTAGGGACTATAAAACAAGCCCTTAATTTTTGTTAGAGCCAGTCGAGGGAACATTTGGATAATATGTTTTCTAAATGGTAATAATTGGTTGTAATGGGCCTTCAGGGAGCTTCACATTAATGTATGTCAGCAAGACCATTGATGCCTTGAGAGTGTAATTTTGTGCACAATTAATCATTTTCATGGGGATTGTATTTTAATGCCTTGTCTTTAGACATGGTCCTAAGATGAGTAGAATGTCTATTGTTTAAGTATGGAAAACTGTCCTTGTCCTTCCTATGGTTGTAAGTGTGTGTGTGTGTGTGTGTGTGTGTGTGTGTGTGTGTTTGGGATTGTTTGCTTGATAGAGGGGAACACACTACCCTTTGTGTGTGTGTGCACGTGTGTGTGTGTGAGGGTGGTGGTGGGGGGGGGGGTGAGGGGCGAGGGGGACAGCCTGGGGCATGTCTCATTTCAAAGTGCTTTCACTCTCTCCGCTCCTGCAACTGCTATTAACGCTGCCATTATCATGCTAATCCAGCATGTGTTATTACATAAACTAATGTATTCGCTCTCCTCTCCTCTCCTCTCCGAACGCAGGCCTGCCTGCGCACAAACATTGAATAATAACACAAGAGACATGGGCGCTCCATCGCTGCTCTTGTATGATCTAGATATCACTAGACGTTCTCCATCTTTATCCCGGTGTTGTTTGGAAATGTGCTTGTGGTGCTCAGGGCCATTTTGGTCATGTAATGTAATATTTATTATGATCCTTTAATTATGACCTTTTCACTGGACAAGGGCTTGTAATTAACAGAGATATCCCACTTGGAGCAAATCAAAAATGATACAGATAATTCCTGTTTTTCAGCACAGCTCAGTTCAGTTTAGTTCGCAACCAGAGAAGAAGTGCAGGGAAGCAACATTGAAGGAACCCCAGGCCTGTTTCTAACCCGTTGTACAGGTGCATCTCAAAAAATTCGAATATAGTGGAAAAGTCCACTGCCCTGCCCAGACTGAGAGATTAAAGGTTCAAGAAACCATTGCTGGTATTTTAATTTGGTTAGCTCTTTAGGGCTCTTCTCAGGTCGACATTTCTGTATTATAAATTCTTTATATTATATTTATATTTTTGGTTTCCATGAGGTGTAAACTTTAATCATCTGAAAGATCATATGGACATTTTACTTTTTGAAATTAATTACTTTTCCATAATATTCAAATTATTTGAGATGCACCTGTATACTAACTGAGCCGTACTTCCTGATTGACGCACCAAGGAAAACATGAATGGGGCCTTGCAGAAAGGGTAGAGGAACATTAGAGTACAACAGTACAAACAGCTGTGCGTTATTTGTAGCTGTTGTAGCGGCATGTTATATTTGTCTTCTGGTGAGGAGTAAAATGGTCAGTAAGAGTGTTTCTTCTCCATACACAGCCTTCAGATGATGTCCAGTTAGGGTATAGCCCCTGTGCATTCAACGGAGGATGTCATGTTAGCGTATAGCCCCTGTGCTTGCAGCAGCAGATATGTCCTGTTAGGGTATCGCCCCTGTGTATGCAGCAGATGATGTCATGTTAGGGTATCGCTCCTGTGCATGCAGCAGATATGTCCTGTTAGGGTATCGCCCCTGTGCATGCAGCAGATATGTCCTGTTAGGGTATCGCCCCTGTGTATGCAGCAGATGATGTCATGTTAGGGTATTGCTCCTGTGTATGCAGCAGATGATGTGATGTTAGGGTATCGCCCCTGTGCATGCAGCAGATATGTCCTGTTAGGGTATCGCCCCTGTGCATGCAGCAGATATGTCCTGTTAGGGTATCGCCCCTGTGTATGCAGCAGATGATGTCATGTTAGGGGGTGTTCTGGCCTAATGGCTTCAGGATTGTAGCTTTTCACCAAGATCTCAAACAGTGGAAGTGGTAATTCCCCAGTTATGTATTTTAGAGTGGGGACCAGCAGCGCTTTGTGAGCATTTTGATGTGTGATCAGTGATTTGCCCTCAAATGACCGGAAGTGGGAGAAAATGAGAAACTTCTCTCCCTCTGTCTCTCATTCTTTCTCTCTCTCTCTTCTTGGCAAATAGAGCCACAGGCACTGTGCTGGAGCGTTGCATGTTTTCACACCCCATTAATTTATTGCCTCCCCCCCCCCCTCTCTCCCAGTCTGTCTGTTTCTCTTTCTCTCTCTCTTTCCCTCTCTGCCCTGCCTTGCATCTTTAATTTTCATTTGGTGGCTGGAGAGGGAAGGGAGACTCCCTGCTGCTGCGGTGATTTCCATCTCGTTGTTAATTTTCCCTGCTCCATATGGCGCTGCAGACAGTTCACCTGCGGGCTGAGCCCAACGAAGCCGGAGCGCGCCACAGCCAGTGCACGAGCACGCATACGCGTCCATGGCGCCGAAACGGTCATTTACGTAGTCTAGCGCATCTGTCCGCAGCCTGCCCCCACATCAGGCCAGCCGCTAAGATAACGCCATGCCACGCCATTCCACACAAGCGCTGCCTCGGTAAAATGACGCACCACACGCAACTAAGATTACTTCAAATCTAGTGTCAGTTTGTTTAGACAGCACGTGAGGGTGGGTGCAGGGGGCTTTGAAGGGCATCGGAGGCATAGCAGAGTGGGTAGCCAGAGGGGGCAAGGGGCTGTCAGGAGCCCCAACAAAGAGGCCCCATGCTTGGGCTGGCGTCATAGCCAGGCCCTTGTTCAGCCCCACGAGTCAGTTAGGTTGAGCCAGCGATCCAGAGTGCTGGGTTTTTCATCCACGCCTTGCCATTGATTATAAAAAGGCTCTTTTAATTCAGTCTCACCCCATGTTGTGATTAATTTGCATTCTTTGTCAGGAGCTAATGGAGTTTTTTTGTCATCGTTGTTGTTGTTTCAGATTTTTTTTTTTTTTCAATGGCTCGCTCTGAAAATCTTTGAAGACACCAGACTTGATGTGATGTGTATACAGCCGCCAGGCAGCGAATCGCTTCCTGATTGATTTGTTCCCTTTGTGCATTCTGACTGTGTTCGTTTTATTTGGCTGTGTTTTTTCATCATTGTTTCCCTTCACTAGTTTAAATAGATTACAGTTTGATGTGCTCAATATGTTTTATACAAACATTTCCATTTATTTTGGAGCTGCTGTTTTCTGAAGCCCTCCAGACACAGATCCAAAAGTAATCCAAGTTCCTCTGAGTGAGATCTGTTTATCTGATTGATGCAACATCCGATGCAAAGCATAACACTCATTGAGTGGGCCTAATATGAACATAAAAGAATTACATTGTTTTCATAAAAGCCAAACATCATGTTTGATATTCGAATGGGTCCTCCTGAAGCCCTGTCCCCAAAGTCCTTTTAGGCAAGTCCTTCCACTCGGCGGCCATATTGTAACGCTTTTTGGGCACTTATCGGGCATCTATTTCGGGCAGAACTGCATGTGCGCAAGGTTTTACGAATCATGACACCAATCTCGCTCCAGCTACGAGATCACAACACATGATTGGCACGATGTATTCACATGTCAACTTTTGGCAGCGGAAGGGGCAAAATATGTGTAGATGACTGCCATGTTTGTGTTACGATCTAACCCCATGCATTTCTATGGGAGATTCTTTGAGTGCTGTGTCTCCTCATTAGAAAGTCTCTGCTGTCCCTCAGCCAATAGAACAGGGTCAGTGGAATCACCTCTGCAGTTAAAATGATCTATAGAAATGCTAGACTGAAAATGTACATGGAATACAATCTGATCATAGAGATTCTTTTCAGCCATCACATGTCAAGGGTATTTTCCATTTGTAAACAGCTTTAAAAACAGCTTCATTGGGGCAGCCGTGGCCCACTGGTTAGCACTCTGGACTTGTAACCGGAGGGTTGCCGGTTCGAGCCCCGACCAGTGGGCTGCGGCTGAAGTGCCCTTGAGCAAGGCACCTAACCCCTCACTGCTCCCCGAGCGCCGCCATTGTAGCAGGCAGCTCACTGCGCCGGGATTAGTGTGTGCTTCACCTCACTGTGTGTTCACTGTGTGCTGTTTGTGTTTCACTAATTCACTGATTGGGTTAAATGCAGAGACCAAATTTCCCTCACGGGATCAAAAAAGTATATATACTTATACTGCTCCTGCTTGACCTGTCTATTCTGGCAGTTTTTACTCTTTTTCATTCCTTTATTTCATTTACAAACTTAGTTAACAAAGAAATGAGCATTGGCACAGGCAAGGTGCCAGACAAAAAAAAAAAAAACGTAATACTGTGCCCAACAAAATAACTGGCCACCCTGGGGTTCTTTTAGTGTGCCTACATTCTGTTCCATCACAGAATCCTATTTTCTACATTTAAGGACTGCAATTCAATCAGCAAAGCATCGAAATAGGCACAACAAAAAAAGTGTGATGCCTTGGTGTTCTAGTCATCGGCAGTCCTATCCGTGAGACACATCCAAGTCCGCGTGGCTTTCCCCCCTCCACTCGGCCGCACGAGCCAAAGGGGATGAAGGAAGAAGACGAGCGCGTTTGAAATTAATGCCCTCGCCTCCCTTCCTTGCGCTCTCTCCACACTAAATGAGTAGCGGGCTATTAACACTTGTGTATTTTCATTATGTAAATGACGTGAACACATGCTCACAAATTGCCACCAGGGTTGCCATAATTTCCCCTTAGTGATCGTAATGTGTCCAAGTGAGTCATTTTGATTATGACATGCTAATTACATATTGCCTCCACTCTCATCCCCTCTCTCTCGGCTCTGGCAACCCTCGTTTTATCACTCCGTATCTCTCTTTTTTTAATCTGTTCATCTGTCTATTGATCTGTCTATCCGATCCTATGTGTATCTTACACTCACTTTTCTTTTCTCCCCCTGCCTTTCAGATTCAGAAGAACCAGGGCTCCCTGATGGTGAGTGTCTTTATGACCTTACAGAGAGGGGAGAGATGGGAGTAATTCCTTGCCTTTGCCCCAAACAGCAGCCGTACGCTCCCTCGCTTGGATGCCCTGTTCTAAGCTTCCTCCAAATTGCGTTTTTGCTATAAAATAATACACCAGCTTCCTTAACTGCTGCCATTAGATTAAGTGCCGTTAGAAATAAAGAACATTCAAGACACAATGGATTCTCCCAGGATTTTGCCCCTGCTTTTTGGGGCGTGTTTGATTAATCTCAATTGCTACCTTTTTATTGCATTAATGATTTTGTTGCCGGAGCACTGTAAGAAAATTGTGTGTTGTCTAATGTTTTTTCCCCCTCATTCTCTCTCCCCCTCTCTCTCTCTCCTTCTCTCTCCCTGTTGGTCTCTCTCTCTCTCTCTCTTTCTACTTCCTGCCTTCCTCATTCTAGCCTCTCCAGTTATTGCAGTGCATTGTTGATGAGGTGAGTCGGCTGCTTATGTGCTTTCGCTCCTAAAGTCATTCCTAATGGAGTGGAAAGCTTATATTTTGTTTCCTAATGAAGCAGGGTGCTGGAGCGGCTCGGCCCGTGCAGCCCCACCCGGCCTTCCCATAACCGCCCTGGGCACCCGAGATCAGAGCAGGTCTCGCTAGAACCACAGAGCTGGCCTCGCTAGAACCACAGCAGAGCCGCCCACAGCATTGGCTAGCGTACACAGGCCACAGTATTAACATCTCAGCAGAGATCTAGAACAGAGAACTACTGTAGTACTTGTACACAATAGAATAATAAACAGCCGTTTAGAGTTGGTTAGAGTTGGTTTGGATCCCTTAAGAATGTTATGTTGCTAGAACACAGGGCCTAAAGGTTACAACATGGCCTAATTACCAGGCCTAAACACAAGAGTCCATGACTGACAATAACTGAAGACTGACTGGTTGCTTATTTGTGTGTTTATTTACTTTTTTATCTAACCAGGATGTTCCTTAGGATTAGAATCTCTGTTTCGAGGAAGACTTGCCACAGACTGGACTACAGTACAGAAACTGAGAACTAGAACTTAACACATTAACAGAACAATAGAGCACCATGTTAGAACCAGGACGCTTATGAAGAATGTTTTGTTGTTGGGAAATGCTGCACCACACACAAACTGAAAGGCTTGAGCAAGGCAAGCCTCGAACACATCAAGCTGTTAATGCCTGCCAGGCATCAGTAAAGAAGTGTGATAAACATGTGTGGTATATACACTGGCAGTCAAACACCAGTAATGTGTGCTTGTAATTGAAATAAAAAAAAGATATAGAATTCCTTTAACAAAGCAGTTCTGAGTCAAAGAGAATGGGCACTTTCATTTTGGATTTCAGTGCAGTATCTCACACACACACACACACACACACACTCACACTCACACTCACACCAGAGGTAATGTAGCATGACCAGGCCGTGCAGCAGAGGGGCTAAGGCCACTCTGTGTGTAGCATTAACCTTGACCTCACGGATCCACCGCAACGTGTTCCCAAAACCTTGACACACTTTCCGACCTGGATACGCAGAGCACTTAACACAGACCAGGGTCAGGGACAGTTAGGACGGCATTTTACTCTCCTGCCTCCCCATCCACAACTTCAGCTGCACCACTGACCTCTGCAGTGTGTGTGTGTGCGTTCTGTGTTTAGTGTTTGTTTAATGTCATGTAGGTTCTAGTTCATTTACAGAAAGGAACCGTTTAAATGTGTGTGACACATTTACTTACTCACAAGTCTCTCAATGTTCTTGTGTGTGGCTCGGCTCCCGGAGTGTCTGAGTGGAAACTGCTGAAAGTAGGCCATCGCACATTTTTATACGCTGCTAATTAAACTCTAAATCTTGCCGCAATTTAAGCGAGAATTTAGGGGAGCGTGTCTCGCAGTGTTTAACCGTGGTTGAGCAAAATGATTACTTGTGTAACTGTTTGATTCAATGTGCTCTTTACTCCTGCGCGTATAATTACAAAGTCATTTTCATTAATGACTGACGAGTGTGTGTCTCTGCTGGGGTGTGAGTGTGTGTGTGTGTGCATGCATGCTTATGTGTGTGTGTGTGTGTGTGTGTTTGTGTGCTAGCAGAGATGTCAGTGGGACCTTCTCTCCTCTCCTTTCTGCCTGAACTACTTGCTGACGACGTGCTAATAACAAAATGCCAAGAGAGGACGAGGACTGTGTGTGTGTATGTGTGTGTGTGTGCGTGTGTGTGTGTGTGTGTGTGTGTGTGTGTGTGTGGAGGAGCAGCTAGCATAGCCACACATTAAACATACTGAACTTGTCCCTTCCTGTATAGATTGTAATTAATAATTAAGCGCTTGCAGTTGTAATAGGTTGACCTCTCTGACCTGTTCATTACTCATGCGGCATAGGCATCACTCAAACTGTTTTCCCTCCGTCGCCCTTGCACTGACTAAACCGCTCTGCCGCCGCCCATCCCGCGCCGCCTCCGCCTGCCCTCCTCCCCAAGGCGAGAGCTCGCCGGACGGTCGCCACCTACATTCCATCTGACCAAGGGCTTAGGAGACGCTTGCGCTAAATTAAAACTTTCAGGGTTGGAGAGAGAGAGAGAGAGAGGGAGAGAGGAAGGAGAGAGGAAGGAGAGAGGAAGAGAGCGACGCTGGGTAATCCAGTTCAGCTGATCTGAGAGCAAGAGAAAGAGGGAATGGAAAGAAGAGGAGAAAGAGAGAGAGAGAGAGAGAGAGAGAGACAGCGAGAGAGAGAAAAAGAGTGAGGGGTGGAGCTGGAGTGTGCTGGAGGTGGCTGGAACAGCGTGCGGACAGAGAGGTCTCCTGGGTCTTAGAGAAAGGAGGCGAGACGGCAGGAGAGAGGAGAGGAGAGGAGAGTCATCTCCGAGGTCGCGGCAGGTTTGAGTGGGAGAACATGAAGTTAATTAAACAGCTCCTTCAACATCAAACACTCTGCACACATATATTTTTTTTTTGCAACATAAGCAAATGACGTTTGGAGCGCGGTGCGATTATGTGTGGTTGCATTTCTGATCTCTCAGACTTGTCATTGCGCTATGTGCAGGGTGGAATTCGAGGTGCTGAGTGACCGATGTTCTTGTGACATTTGAATGTGGCTGCATGCGGTCGGCTGAGGTCTTTTTTATTATTATTATTACTGAAGCCGCCATTAATATTGGTGTGAGGGGAAGGGGTTGCCATGGGACTGCAGGGATAAATAAACAGTTGGCAGAGCGGTCACCAGGGTGAAGTGACGAATGAAGAGGTGTGTGTGACTGTGTGTATATTCAGAGACACACACAGATAGGCATACACAGGTGAGGGCCACACAACTGGTTCTGTCTTTGTCCTCTGCTACCTTGATAGTTTCTGTGTGTCTGTGTGTGTGCCTCCCTGTCTCCCTTTTCAATGTCTTTAGTTCTCTGCATTTCCCTTTCCTCTCTACTCATCCTCTCTCCTCTCCTCTCTTTTCTCCCTCTCCTTTCCTCTCCCCTTTGCTCCTCTCTCCTCTTTCTCTATTCTCTTCTCTTTTCCTCCCTGTCCTCCCTCTTCTCTCCTCTCCCTCCCTCTCGCCTCTCTTTTCTCTCTCCTGTCTTTCCTCTCCTCTTTCCTGTCCTTACTCTCTCCTCTTCTCTCTTAACCTCCCTCTGTCCTCTTCTCCTCTTCTTCTCTTCTCTCCTCCCTCTCTCCTCTCCTTTCCACTCCTCTCCTCCCTTCTCTTTTCCTCTCCTCTCTTTTCCACTCCTCCCTTTCTCCTCTCCTCCCTCTCTCCTCTCCTCCCTTCTCTCTGTCCCTGCTCTGTGTTTGTGTGTGTGTACTTGTTGAGGAACAGACACACACTAATAAGCCCTGCTCCTTCATTTCCACCGCTGTAATTACGGATCTCATTTTGCCTGATAATTGGTGGCTGGCAATTACATGTATATTTACTGCTTGTATTGTTTGGGCACAAGGAAGAGGGAGAACGCGGGCGTGGGCCCTGGGTTTGTGTGGGGGGCCTGTAGTGTCTGGTAATGACCGCCCCGCACGCATAATGCTACTGCGCTTTCATCATGGGCTGCAACATGGCTCTTGCTCAGGATACATCAAAGCAAAGCTCTCCACCCTCACCACACACACACACACTCTTACACTCACACACCTTTCCACCGATTGCTCTGGTGTTGTAATGAATGCATGCATGTGTGCCTGTTATGTGAGCTGGTTGCAAGCAAATTGTACAGTTTGTGTTCTCTCTCCAACCATGGCTGACACACACACACACACTCACACACACACACACACGCTCAGGCCTTTCACAGTGCTGCAGGGTTGGCTGATATAATGGAATATCATTCATTTGAGCAGCCAGGGCCCACTGGACATGCAGCCAGATTAGGTTGGTCGGTGGAGTCTGTGTTGTTGATTTAAATAGGTGTATGTAGCGGTGGGGCTTGTGTTGTTGATTTAAATAGATGTATGCAGCAGTGGGGCCTGTGTTGTTGATTTAAATAGGTGCATGGATCATGCTTCATGGGGGGCAGAGCTGGATGGGCAAGGGAACTGGAGTAGGGGAGGGGGGTGCAGAGCTGACTGCACACGAGAGGGAGAAGAGGAAGCTGCCTTAAGGTATTTATATGGCAAATGGGAGCAAGTGAAGGGTTCAGGCTGTTGTTAAGTGTCCCCACCCCCCCACCCCCCCCCCCCCAACTCTTGTTATTTTTGCCATCAGCCTGAGTCTGTGTATTGTTGGCTTTAATTAGATGGTGGTAGAGACCGGCTTCAGGAGCTTGATTTCATTACGTCTGCCTGCTGTGTAGAAATTGAGCCGTACGCCTTCCTGGCCTCATCACGCCTGACTGGGCCCCCCAATTGCCAAACGGCTTTTTGCTTTATTTTCCCTTAAAGATGATATGAGCTGCACTGGTCCACCATAGACCTCCTTAGGTTGGTTTAATCAAGTGTGTTTCCTCATGTACCATAGACCTGGTGGTTTGGTCACTAATGTCTCTGTATGTACCATAGAGTTGCGTAGGGTGATTTGTTCTGTATTTACCATAGAGTTGCGTAGGGTGATTTGTTCCGTATTTACCGTAGAGTGGCGTAGAGTGATTTGTTCCGTATTTACCATAGAGATGCTTAGGGTGATTTGTTTTATATGTACCATAGAGCTGCGTAGGGTGATTTGTTCCATACGTCCCATAGAGCTGACGGTGGCATGATCATTAGTGTGTACTTGTGTATTGTGAGGTGAGGGCGGGGTTGATGACATGGAGATGGAGAGGCGGACCTGTTGATTGGTCGGAGTCCCTCCCTCTGGGGTGATTAAGAGAGGGCGGGGTTTGGGGTGTGTGTCCTGGCCCTCTCATGCGCAGTTGTTCAACACGTCACGGCTCACAGCCCCTGAAAAACAGTCACACACACACATGCACGCACGCACGCACGCACACACACACACACACACACACTCACACTCACATACACACTCAGGGCCCTCTTTTAAATGCTGGGCAAAGTGCAAAGTCTAATTACAGCTAATTTAAGAACTATGTAAACTCTATTTACTTATTCAACACCATAAGCAAGATCCTGAGCACAAAACCCACATGGATTTAATTCATGCACAAGACAGAGTGATCTGTGGATCTTTATGACTTATTCCTACTGTTATCTGAATTGTTTGGTCGGCATAGCCATTCTGCTGTAGACATGCTCATCTGTATCCCCTATTTTGATGTCTGCCTGTCTGTCTGTATGTAAGTCTGTCTGTCTGTCTCTGTCCCATTCCCGTACCTGCTGGCCAGCAGTGCCAGTGTGTCTTCTTCTCTGTCTTTGTCCTCACGTAGCAACAGTAAGCCCTGCCCGCTCCCTCTCCCTCACCTCATGGCATCAGGCTCCCTGCTCACCTAATACAAAGAGTGGGTTCAGGTGTTCCCAGAAAGAGTCTTATGTCCTCACACGCATATGGGCAGACTTTGCCAACAAGGTCAAATGTTCTCTGTAGACATTTTTTTTAAGGACAGTCTGGACTAATTAGATTTACCCCTCCACTGTGATAAAAGATAGATGACTGTGATGCGTTTCTGAAGGTTTTTTAGTCATTGTTGTTTTTTCAGTCATTGTTGTAGAGTGAGAGTATGTAACAGACTTGGGGCCTTATCTTACACCTGGCGGTAAGCGCGACGCAAGGTTTATTTTTATCTTACACTCAATAAAGGGATGAATTTTGCCATGCACTCCACTTTTATTTAACCTTGCGCCCAGGAGTGTAGCAATTAACGACAAGGTGTGGTCTGGCGCATGATTCAAAAATCGCTATCTTACACCCTCTAAAAATTATTACGCCACTGACCAAGAAAAACCTGGTCTATAGCGAAAGGCGCATACAGTATGAAGCACAGCTGAAGACGCACTGTCACGAGATGTAAGCAGCCCTTAGCAACCAGTCCCAAACAACTCCTCTGCAGGATAAATATCATTAGGATTTGTATTCAGTCATTCGAACATTATTGGGGTAAGTGTTGTTTTTTTCAGGCTATGTTTTTGATGGTAACCCCTTATCAGTCAATAGTAAAAGTAAATAACTGTGTAGAACTGTTTTGTTGTTGACTATGAGTCCACAGTGAAGTTAATTTCACTTATAATAAGTGTTAATGTGTTAATTTAACTTATATTTATAATAATAGGCAAGTGCAGATGCATGTAGGCTATACTCTGCTAGTCACAAACAGGTTTTAGGAAAGCAAGGTTTAGTGGAATCCCTCTGTTCCATACACGAACATCTCACATGCAAACATCGGAATTAAGGTTTAGTGGAATCCCTCTGTTCCATACACGGACATTTCACATGCAAACATCAGAATTAAGGTTTAGTGGAATCCCTCTGTTCCATACACGGACATCTCACATTCCTTCAAATGCGCCGCTGACTATCAAAATACCGATGTGCTGTTTGAAGTTGCACTGCTTGCTGCTTGCTGAAATGACAGATGTCACTCTCACTGGTTTAAAGGATGTTATGCCCAAAATACACCCATGACTGATTAAGAAACAGAAGAACAACCCTTTTGAACAACGTGCCCGACGTGGACTGGACGCGCCCTTAACCTTTGCGCCTCTGATCATCTGTTTCTGATCGCCAAGATAGGGCCCTTGAAGTATGATGGTTATTGTTGTTTCCATTAAGCTATTTTAGAAAAGTGAAACTGTTCTCGTCCTCTCCTTATTTCCCTCTCTCTGGTTCACCATGTCTGCCTGGTTAATGTCTTGTATTGTTGTTATTTCTGTCTTCCAGGACCCTCCTGTGCTTCCAATGGGGCATTTCAGTGAGAAGTTCATCCACTTCATAACACAATGGTAATCTCTCCACATGTCCCCTGTTGTAAATCTCACTGAACCGATCAAACAAGTGGGCCCAGCTTTCTGAGGGCTGTTTTTTTCTTCCATTGGCGCCATCATTATTATTTTGCTGTGCATTGCTAATGAAGGCCACGTCCTGAGGCACACCTGAGTCCTCAGTAGACATTTGAATGAATCTAGACAACGTTGACTACTTCAAACATCCTCAAGAAAGAGCCTTTCTTTTCCCCCTCATTGTCACAAATGTTCACCTCATTGCTCATTGTCACAAGAGAGGAGCCAAACACCCCCCACCCCACACACACACACACACACACACACACACACACACACACACACACACACAATCAGAGGGCATGGGACTGAGCATGCACCTGTTTGCTGGTGGATCTCATTAACACTGTCGCTGAGACTGGAGGTTGTTTAAAAGCGTCCGGCGCCAGAGCTGCCGGTGGGGTGGTGTCGGCGCTGCGCCGCGCCGCGGCTGGACTAATGGCACGGAGAGGTAATGGACGGCCGCGAGTCTCTTTAGCAAGGACGGGACGCCACATTAGCCCGCCGGGGCTCCGCACACATAATTGGACTCTGATTGGTGTGGGCTTTTTATTAGTATTATTATGATCCCTCTGCAGAGCCGGATGCAGAGGAAAATATTTACATTATCCCTGGTCTTCTGACCTACACTCCAAACACACACACACACACACACACACACACATAGATTTAAACAAACATGCCAAAGCCCTCTGTGAACCATGACTAGAGTCAAATCCCCTTTGCAAACACTGAAGTACTGTTAACCCACCCCCCCCAACACACACACAAACACATACACACACGCACACTCATAAACACCCCCACTGGACCTGTAGGTTCCATGGCAACAGCCAGATGTGTTTGGTTGGTATGGAGCAGCTGTTGTTTGCTCAGCCTCTGTTTGTATTTACACAAACAGGTCACCTGGTGCGCGAGGAGATGCCAGCCTCGCCACCGCACCCGCCTCCCGTCACCCCCCCTCGGTGCCTATTATTAGCCAGGGCCTCGGCACGCGCCATTCATCACGCCACCAAGCCCGCACCTCCAAACGCTGCCCACCTCACCCCCCGCCTTCGCCTGGCCAGCACTAATCCCTCACATCCCTTATCTAGGTCGCTGTGACGGATTCGCCCTAGCCCAGGTCACCTGTGCCAAGGAGAACCCATCTTACTTACACCTGCTCTGATAATTAGCCAACGCTTTCTTTGCGGCTCTCTGGCCCTCAAGACGTGTCTCCGTGATGGTGGTCAAAGCAATGAGAGTGATGAAGATGTCGACGAGGCTGCCGACATGCTGTGATATTAACAGCAGTTTGTTTAGGTAGGCTATCAATCGCCAGCATCGCATCAATTCAGATAGACCAATAGGGCTCTTAGTCTGGTCTCATCATCAGACAAACAGTCTCGCATGGGGCCTCAGCTTGCAATTTCACTCGCAACGCTTCCCAACTTCAAAATATTTTCAAGGAAAATCACGTGTGAAGGTCAGTGTTCCATCAGAGCGGACAATACCAGCCTCGCCACGGACAGAGCGGACAATAAGGCCCAGCCCACCCATTTAAATCTGCTTAATTCATCTCCAGAGGGGACGAGACAAGAAGGAAATGCTGAACACCAAGGATATTCAGAGATTAAAATGTCCCCACACGTGAAGACTTTTTACTCTCGTGCTATACTGGCAAGTCAAGGTCGCCCCCCTTCCATAAACTGCCTTTTCTGTACTAAAAAAATCTTTTGAGGCCCCTTTGTAGTCCTCTCCTTTGAATGTTCTCTGAAGTGTAAATTAATTGGACGGGATCTGAATTGAAGCTGAGTTGTGTTAACTTGCAGTTTATAATTGTGTCTCCACAGTATGAAGAAGCTTCCCAAAGAGCGCCCGCCACCAAACAATTTAATGGTGAGTGTGCCTTACCTCGTCAGTGGATTGGGAATCGGCTGAGGATATTTACACATAGGAACACTGATGTCCACATAGTGGACTCCAACATTTATACTGAATCATTTCAGACATGTGAACCCTATGAGTGACAACAACTCCCTATTTGTCTGTCAACAGTAGTCAGCTTAAGATCACAGATATAACTGTAACTTCTCTCACTCAGAGGTGATTAAGGGAATTGAACTTCCCACCATTTAGCTCCTTGTTATAATTGCTGTAGAAAATCGGCCACATTCATTTTCTTTTCATTTTTTTTTTCTGTCTTGTAAAATCTGTCGCTGCCACAAGCTCTCGCTCACAGGGGTGACATGAACAAGGAGAAGTAGCTAATCAGTTATTTTAGAAATTAATTACTTGAAATGGTGGCCCAGAGCTCTCCGTAACTACTGAAGTGCCTCTGAGTCTTTCTGAGCACTGTGTACTGTGTCAGGGGCGACGGGGCTGAGAAGTTGGGTTTTATCCATGAGAACTTTTCTAGTTAATCAAGGGCCTGTAGCGTACTGAGTCATCTGGGCCATTAGTGTCACATCTACGCCCACTATGGACGTGAGGCATACAGCTTTCTGGTTGTGCAGTGTTTGTGTGGTATCCGTAATGTTTGTGTGGCATCCATAGTGTTTGTGTGGTATCTGTAATGTTTGTGTGGTATCCGTAATGTTTGTGTGTTATCTGTAATGTTTGTGTGGTATCCGTAATGTTTGTATGGCATCCATAGTCTTTGTGTGATATTTCCCAAGCAGATTGAAGGATCTTTATCAAACCTGACATGCTTACTCACTGTAAGGATTGGATGTACTGATTTGGTTCTCAGGGTCACAGGGATGAAGGTCAAGGTTGCCTGGGGTCCTGCATTAAACATTGCTGAAGCACACCATTTACGTAATGTCTCCGGCACATTTCCAAGGGTTCTGACCAAAATTCAAGTTGCTCATCATTAACACTAGGCCTGCATGATCAGCTACTTAAGGGGATGGGGTTATAGATCAAGGTCAATTCTGTCCAGTGCATACAAGGTTACGGCAGACGGGCCATACCAGTTGACAATTTCCATCAAGTTAATACTCATTTCTATATAGTGAAGAAGAAAAATGGCTTCCAGAGTTTCACGCCAAGAGGACTCTTGTAAAAGAGATATGTAAGGCTGAGGGTTTGGGGTGGGCTGTGTTCTTTTTTTGTCCATTTCGGTTTGCCATAAAGACAGAACAAACTGAACTCACCATAAGATGAGTTAAAAGCTGACTCGGGCTGCTCTCTTCATCCCACCCCCCTCCCCCCAGCCTCCCACTCTGTTGCCCCCCATGTGTGAATCTGATGGAAATCTCAGATCTGTGTGTGTGACCCGTGGTCACAGTCAATTTGCACTTCACGGCTTTAAAAGCTGTTGGCACAGTGCTGGCCGGCCCGTGGGCACCGGATGGAGCCGCCAAGTCCACTGAGAGTGGAGTGAGAACACTGAGACGGCCATGTTCTCTCCTCCCCTCCGCCCCCACTGAGACGGCCATGTTCTCTCTTCCACCTCTCCATAGAGACGGCCATGTTCTGTCCTCCACCTCTCCATAGAGACAGCCATGTTCTGTCCTCCACCTCTCCATAGAGACGGCCATGTTCTGTCCTCCACCTCTCCATAGAGACGGCCATGTTCTGTCCTCCACCTCTCCATAGAGACGGCCATGTTCTGTCCTCAACCTCTCCATAGAGACGGCCATGTTCTGTCCTCCACCTCTCCATAGAGACGGCAATGTTCTGTCCTCCACATCTCCATAGAGACGGCCATGTTCTCTCCTCCCCACCACAGAGACAGCCATGTTCTGTCCTCCACATCTCCATAGAGACGGCCATGTTCTGTCCTCCACCTCTCCATAGAGACGGCCATGTTCTGTCCTCCACATTCCCATAGAGACAGACTCATGGTGCACTGCAACTCAGGGTCAGCTCCTCACTGATGGCTTAAAGCAGGACACACTAACACACGCAGGACGTCCAGACCCCATTTGAGCACTTGCACACACTGGACCCAGATCTAGACTTCTTCAGTACACTGAACCAGAGACGGTTCATCTATCTGTTCTAGAGGATCTTGACCCCATCAATACACTTACAAAGAGGACATCCAGACCTCGTCAGTTATGGTCACCCCGCTGTTGTTCTAAGCCAGAGTCAAAAGATCAGCTGTGCCCAGATGGGATAAGGTGGATAAGGGATGTGAAAGGAATTGCAAAGAGATTGTTGGGATGGAAAGGGAAGGAGAGAGTGAGACCTGAGCCATGGGTATAATACAGCCGATGTTCATGTTGACGCACGGTGTGATAACCTTAATAAAATGAAAGAGGATTTCTTTCATGCGCACATGCCTGTGTCTCATGCACACACTAGTCTGTCATGAGTCATGAGAGCCTATCTGTGTGTGTGTGTATGTGATGTGTATGCATGTGTGTTGCTGAATGCCTATCTCTGTGTGTGTGTGTATGTGATGTGTACGCATGTGTGTCGCTGAATGCCTATCTGTGTGTGTGTATGGGATGTGTATGCATGTGTGTAGCTGAGTGCCTATCTGTGTGTGTGTGTGCGCGTGTGATGTATATGCATGTGTCACTGAATGCCTATCTGTGCGTGTGTGTATGTGATGTGTATGCATGTGTGTGTGTGTGTGTGTGTGTGTGTGTGTGTGTGTGCGCGTGTGATGTATATGCATGTGTCACTGAATGCCTATCTGTGCGTGTGTGTATGTGATGTGTATGCATGTGTGTGTGTGTGTGTGTGTGTGTTTTGCGGATCCCGTGGCGGGCCCGCTTGCCTGGCGGCTGGTGCCGGGGCCGCGGGCCTGATGAGCGTGAGATGAGGTCAGTGCAGCGGAACTGTGCGCCTCCCTGCCTCGGTGGCTGCGTCTGATTGTCTGTGCGCCGCCGCCGCCACCCCCCCCCTCTCTGCATACATATTAACACTCCGCAACACATTTGATCTGTATGGTAATGCCATCACCACAGCAGGAGTTTCAGGCAGCGCCCTGGCTCCACTAATAGTTATTGTCTCTTCGGCGTCACACATACTATACGTATAGCAGTCTGAAAGACAAGCCAGGCATTGAGGTGATTTCGACGTGGCTGTCTCTCCTCCCTTGTCACTTTGGCAGGTGGTTGATGGTGTGGTGTTGTTGATGGCATGGGCTGTCTTCAGGTGGTGCCACCACACCATGGGGATGCCTGCACATTATTGTCAGCACTGCCACCATTTTTATCTGTCCTTTCTTAACTGCAGGTCCCTAGATTACTGTAGGTGTTCTCTCTCTCTCTGTCCATTTGGGAACAGTCCAAACCTATGTTAATGCCAGTCACATTCATGTTCTGTGTGTGTGTATGTGTTGGAACCAGTGTGCTTACTCATCTTGAGCACTGTGTGTGTGTGTGTGTGGTTACTATGTGTGTTTATGTGTGCGTGTGTAGTAATATGTGTGTGTGTGTGTGTGTGTGTGTGTGTGTGGTGAGGGAGCAGCGCTCCAGAGGCGGTGCAGGTCCATGACGGGTGATCATTAACGGCGAGGTATCGTGCAGGAGAGGATCGGCTCAGGCTTAATTGAGCGTGGCTCTGCTAATGTCTCCGAGGCGGTGGCAGACCCACCAAAGTGTGTCCCTCTACTTGTCCAAGACGACAGAGCAATGCATCACATCAGACTATGGCCATGAAGCCTGGTGTGTGTTTGTCTATAAGGACATGGGCACTGTATGTGTGTTTGTGTGTGCTGGTGTGTTTTTGTGTGTGCGTGTGTGTGTGTGTGTGTATGCGTGCGTGCGTGTGTGTGTATGAGTTTTCTCAGTTAATGTACTTAGGCAAACTACTCTATCAGCTTGTCTGTGGAGTGTTGGCCAGGGATTTGGGTTAATGATGCCATCATGTGAAGGCCCACGTTTGATTTAGTGAATTTGACCAAAATACACACACACACTCACACTGACAATGGGGCAGTAAGAAGGTGGTCAAATCCTGCCCACCTTCTGATTTTTAAAGTGTTTATAGTGTGTATGATAGATATGAAACTATTTGTAGTTGTGTGCTGATGTGAAACTGTGCATGTGGTTGCATAATATTTGAAAGACGGCATGCCATTTTGTAAGTGTGGAGACAGAGACAATCTTTGTGGATGTTTGTATCATGGCTGTTTGTATATGAAAGTGAGTGTGTGATTGTTGGTTGATTGACGTGTGTGTGTGTGTGTGTGTGTTTGTGTGTGTGAGTGATTGTTGGTTGATTGACGTGTGTGTGTGTGCATGTGTGTGAGCAGCCGGCCCCCACTCCACTGCCATCCCCTGAGGAGGACTTCATTGTCACACAGCCTTTTAGCACCTTTGTCCTTCTCCTCCCAGCAGACCCCATGCCCAGCTGGGACGCGCACAGACACACACACACACACACACACACACACAACCACCCCTCCCCAGGACAAAAGAGAGACCAGTGTCCTAACGCTGAAGTGCTCAAACACACACACACACACACACACACACGCACACACACGCAAATCGCGCCCCCAATTCTGTCAAGAACCCTCCAAACCCCTAAACGCATCTCCTCCACATCGACATACTTTTTTATTTGAAAGATCAAAATGATATTTTATAAGATGCACAGTTCATGCAGATATTTTACTTGGACTTAAATTTCAGTCTTGTTAGTGGGTTTGATCCAGCAAGCCCACTATTGTTCTTCTTAAGTTTTCTTATTATTATTAGTGGGTTTGATCCAGCAAGCCCACTATTGTTCTTCTTAAGTTTTCTTATTATTAGTGGGTTTGATCCAGCAAGCCCACTATTGTTCTTCTTAAGTTTTCTTATTATTAGTGGGTTTGATCCAGCAAGACCACAGCATGGCTGAAAGCCATGCTGTGGGCTTGCGGAGCAAGCCCACTATTGTTCTTCTTAAGTTTACTTTATTAGTGGGTTTGATCCAGCAAGACCACAGCATGGCTGAAAGCCATGCTGTGGGCTTGCGGAGCAAGCCCACTATTGTTCTTCTTAAGTTTTCTTATTATTTATTATTCCTGTTCACCCACTTTTTGGCCGAACTACTGCTCCTAGACCGTTTGAGCTATCGACGCGGTTCGAACTCCAAAAATTCAGGCCCGAACCGGTGTAACTTGCTTGTTAATTTCGTGTCGCTGGCCCTTGTCGTTTTCGCGGTATTCCCGTTTTTCTGCGTTTTTTGGGCCCATTGAAATGCATGGCGGAATGTTCAGAATTCAAATTTCGATTGTGACATCACAGCTCTAATTGCTTAAGCTTGCACCTGGAAGAGTTCTAAGCCACCTGGCAGAGCTATAATGGGCTGGGCTGGGCTGTCTGTGTATATGAAGGTGTGTGCATGTAACTTTTGACCCGTATGTCCGATTTTCATAAATGAGGTACCGTTGGAATCCTTGGATAAGGCCGAGTTCCATGTCCCTGATCAAACCCACTCTTGCAGTTCCTCGGAACCGCAATTCTAGTTTATTATTCCTTTTCACCCACTTTTTGGCCGAACTACTGCTCCTAGACCGTTTGAGCTATCGACGCGGTTCGAACTCCAAAAATTCAGGCCCGAACCGGTGTAACTTGCTTGTTAATTTCGTGTCGCTGGCCCTTGTCGTTTTCGCGGTATTCCCGTTTTTCTGCGTTTTTTGGGCCCATTGAAATGAATGGCGGAATGTTCAGAATTCAAATTTCGATTGTGACATCACAGCTCTAATTGCTTAAGCTTGCACCTGGAAGAGTTCTAAGCCACCTGGCAGAGCTCTAATGGGCTGGGCTGGGCTGTCTGTGTATATGAAGGTGTGTGCATGTAACTTTTGACCCGTATGTCCGATTTTCATAAATGAGGTACCGTTGGAATCCTTGGATGAGGCCGAGTTCCGTGCCCCAGATCAAACCCACTCTTGCAGTTCCTCGGAACCGCAATTCTAGTTATTATTATATCTTCCTATTCACCCACTTTTTGGCCGAACTACTGCTCCTAGACCGTTTGAGCTATCGACGCAGTTCGAACTCCAAAAATTCAGGCCCGAACCGGTGTAACTTGCTTGTTGCTTTCGTGTCGCTGGCCCTTGTCGTTTTCGCGGTATTCCCGTTTTTCGGCGTTTTTGGGCCCCATTGAAATCAATGGCGGAATGCTGGGGCTTTATGACATCACAGCACCTCATTACTTGCACCTGGTAGAGCTCTGCTGCTAGAGTTGATTACTTGCACCTGGCAGAGTTCTAAGCCATCTGGCAATGTCTAATGGGCTGGGCTGGGCTGTCTGTGTATATGAAGGTGTGTGCATGTAACTTTTGACCAGTATGTCCGATTTTCATGAATGAGGTACCGTTGGAATCCTTGAATGAAGCCCAGTTCAATGCCTTGCCAGCACTAAGTGTAAAGGTAATGTAAAAAAAGATGAGACAGCGCGAAGCGCTGTCTCATCTTTTTTTTAAAGCCAAACCATGTTGATACAGGTCATTAAAAATATATATATATATATATTTTCCAAATCCATTCAGCCCAGTTCAATGCCTTGCCAGCACTAAGTGTAAAGGTCGCGCTGTCTCCTCTTTTTTTGAAAGCCAAACCATGTTCATATAGGTCATTAAAAAAATAAATAAATAAAGTATTTCACCAATCCATTCAGACCAGTCCTATACCCAGCTAGCTCCATTTGAACTTAGTCATGTGTACAGTTGTAAAGATTATTACATTGAGAAACACACTTTCATACAGATTTCATACATATCCACGCAGCATTACTAAGTTACTCATCGTTGCCCAGCAAGAAGTCCTCAATCAATTCAATTGTCTTGCCACGATCTGTGGAGCTTACAGACAACGTTATATTACTATAGGTTCTGTATGCTATTTAAAGCCGACCTAACGCTGAGTCCCTTCTAGACGGTGTGTTGCAATGCATTCTGGGTGCTGTGCTGTGATTCGACGGCTCGTCACCTGACCCACCAAACAACAACTCTCTGGGATGTGGCAAATATCGCGTAAAAACCTTGTTGCCGGAACAACAGGGAAAAGGCAACAGGATAGCAGCACGAAAGATACACAGGATACACACGGAATTTTGATGGACGTCCTTATCAGTCTATGGTCTAACTTATAAACGTGTCGGGTCAACGTCAACGATAAGTAAGTTAGGCTAACGTAAACGTTAGCTATTTGCTGTTGTCATATGCTAGTGCTATATGCTTTAGGCTACGTGATGGCCATTTATCACACTAATTTTAGGTACTACTTTTACGAGGTCTGTAGTTCTGTCAAAATGTATCTTATCGTTGAACAGACTACAAGGTTATCTTCCTTAGACTTCGTAGATGTAGTTACTACAATTTGGAAGCGAATTTCGAAGTGTAAATATGGTTTTAGTGTGTAAACAGACCAACCGCGATTTTGCAATGAAGTTAATGGAGCCTTTTATGTAGGGCTTCTAGGCTACTTTCACGAAGTCTGTAGTTCTGTCAAAATGTATCTTATCTATGAACAGACTACATGATTATCTTCCTTAGACTTCGTAGATGTAGTTACTACAATTTGGAAGCGAATTTCGAAGTGTAAATATGGTTTTAGTGTGTAAACAGACCAACCTCGATTTTGCAATTAAGTGAATGGAGCCTTTTATGTAGGGCTATAGGCTACTTTCACGAAGTCTGTAGTTCTGTCAAAATGTATCTTATCTATGAACAGACTACATGATTATCTTCCTTAGACTTCGTAGATGTAGTTACTACAATTTGGAAGCGAATTTCGAAGTGTAAATATGGTTTTAGTGTGTAAACAGACCAACCGCGATTTTGCAATTAAGTGAATGGAGCCTTTTATGTAGGGCTATAGGCTACTTTCACGAAGTCTGTAGTTCTGTCAAAATTTATCTTATCTATGAACAGACTACATGATTATCTTCCTTAGACTTCGTAGATTTAGTTACTACAATTTGGAAGCGAATTTCGAAGTGTAAATATGGTTTTAGTGTGTAAACAGACCAACCGCGATTTTGCAATGAAGTGAATATGGAGCCTTTTATGTAGGACTACTAGGCTACTTTCACGAAGTCTGTAGTTCTGTCAAAATTGATCTTATCTATGAACAGACTACATGGTTATCTTCTTTAGACTTTGTAGATGTAGTTATTACAGTTTGGAAGCGAAATTCGAAGTGCAAATATGGTTTAAATGTGTAAACAAGACGCCTGATGTTTAATATATGTTAATGAATGGGCACAGTATTATTGTGTACAGTAATGGGCTATCAGTAGTATGTAAACAGTTCATGTGTTATATGATTTACATAAACTAACAACAGAAATGTTAAAAGCTGGTATTGTGTTTCCTGAATTCTTACATTCAGGCATTCAAATGAAATGTAATTAAATAGCATATCAATCATGCAACAATGCAAAAACAATGAAACTAGTGTAGGCCTAATTATATTTTACATTAGTAAAGCAGTACTCTGATGTGCATACTTTCACAAACTTTTGTAAACAATCTTAGCACTTTAAACATTGACTGTTTTGAAGTGCATGTAGGCAATATAGTATAAAAATAATAATAATTGTGATATCATTACAATTTGATGGGGGGGTGGGTTCATGTAGGTGGGCCCTATGACCCCAAAGTATGCCTTGACTGGGCCTCAGGTCAAAGAAGTTTGAGAAAGGCTGATGTAGACGACAAAGCAGCAAGGAGGCGTCGTGTGATCATTTAAACAAGTTTTATGACAAGGTCGATGAGGGTGGGAAAAATCGTACATTTCTGTGCAAACTTTGCCCGCACTTCAGTCGCATTGTCTTTTAAGAAAATGCAGTCCATTTTTCGGTTTCAGCAGTCAACAACCTTGACTATTCGAAGATACTAATCTATTGTGTACAGTAATGGGCTATCAGTAGTATGTAAACAGTTCATGTGTTATGTGATTTACATAAACTAACAACAGAAATGTTAAAAGCTGGTATTGTGTTTCCTGAATTCTTACATTCAGGCATTCAAATGAAATGTAATTAAATAGCATATCAATCATGCAACAATGCAAAAACAATGAAACTAGTGTAGGCCTAATTATATTTTACATTAGTAAAGCAGTACTCTGATGTGCATGCTTTCACAAACTTTTGTAAACAATCTTAGCACTTTAAACATTGACTGTTTTGAAGTGCATGTAGGCAATATAGTATAAAAATAATAATTGTGATATCATTACAATTTGATAGGGGTTGGGAGGAGGGGGTGGGTTCATGTAGGTGGGCCCTATGACCCCAAAGTATGCCTTGACTGGGCCTCAGGTCAAAGAAGTTTGAGAAATGCTGATGTAGACAACAAAGCAGCAAGGAGGCGTCGTGTGATCATTTAAACAAGTTTTATGACAAGGTCGATGAGGGTGGGAAAAATCGTACATTTCTGTGCAAACTTTGCCCGCACTTCAGTCACATTGTCTTTTAAGAAAATGCAGTCCTTTTTTCGGTTCCAGCAGCCAACAACCTCAGAACTGACCCTTCAGGCCTCTCAGCAGGCGCTGGCCTTTAACCGCAGCCAGAAGAGAGTCAGCAGAAATTTGATTGCCTTTAAAAAATCTGACTTCTTAAAAAATCTTAAACTGGCTGCATTACGTGATTATTTCTGAGATTCTGATACGTTTTTAACCATGACCTATACACAGTTCTGGTTTGAAAATGTATCTCTTAAAATAATCACTTTATGCAGTCAGCTTAAGATGGCTTACTAGCAACTAACTAATTACCCTAGCAACAACCTAGAAACCACCCCTGTAATGTCAACCTAGCGACCACCATAGCAACCAGCATAGCAACCATGTTATTTATGCGTTTTAGCTTATTGGATGTTGCGTTAATGCAGACAACTTTTGATCCGTGTGCCCGATTTTCATAAATGAGGTACCGTTGGAATCCTTGGATGAGGCCGAGTTCCGTGCCACTGATCAAACCCACTCTTGCAGTTCCTCGGAACCGCAATTCTAGTTGTACTTAAAACAAGATCTATGTCTTTTTGAATGTGTGTGTGTGTGTGTGTGTGTGTGTGTGTGTGTGTGTGTGTGTGTGTGTGTGTGTGTGTGTGTGTGTGTGTGTGTGTGTGTGTGTGTGTGTGTGTGTGTGTGTGTGTGTGTGTGTGTGAGAGAGAGAGCACGTCTGGCAGTATGCAGTGGGTTATCTTTCAGGAAGATGACTTTGTGGTATTTTTGGCCGTCTCCCCTCCAGTGCAGCATCACCCCACACATGAAACACTCTCTTCTCTTCTCGTCTCTTCTCATCCCCCTTTCCTCTCTTCTCCTCTCCGCCCCTCTCCGCCTGTCCCCTCCCCATCCGAGAGGCTCTGGACAAGTGCACTGTTTCACACCACAAAGGCTGGAGCTCTTTAGGGGGTATTTGAACTGACCGCCGACAGCCGCACACATCTGAACTCTGAGGGTTGACTTGCACAGGCTCTGGCCTGAAATATACTCCCCTGTAATCCAGTGGATGAGTGTTGCTTCTGGGCTGGACACTGAATAGAAAGATCAGCATATATGGGCATGGATGTAAATGTTACACACACACACACACAGTCACACACACAGTCACACACACACACAGTCACACAGGATTGAATTACCAATGCTACTGTTTCCACAGGGATCATCTCATTAGTATGCAAATCTGCAAAGACCCAGTTATTGCACTGACCTCGCCACCTTCCTGCCTTTCTGTCTCTTGCGTTCCTGTCTAATTTCAGCCATCCCCTGCACATGCGCGCGCGCACACACACACACACACACACACACATTCCTCAGCTGCGTTTCCCCAACACCACCTAATGAGGTGATGACCAACCACTTGTTATAATTGCTTTAGACTCCTTTTAATTTTCAAGCTTATTAATCATATGTAGAGTTATTTAAAATTGCATAAATTAATCTTAGATTAAAAAGCCTATCAAAAGACTCAAAACAATTAAAGAGTAAGGTGAAATTTCCCCTGGGTTGGCAGTTTTATTTTAATAGAGTATTCAGGTGATTATCACACTTTGATATGGTGCTGTGATTAATGTAGCCACACTTTAAAATGAGTTTTTCCCCTGTTCTCTCTCCTCTCCTCTCTCTATGTGTCTGCTTGCTCAACACACTCTCGCTCTCTTTTTCTCTCTCTCCCCCTCCTCTACACGAGGTAAGCAGGAGGCAGATAATGAGCTAATAACTAAGAAGTATTTATTTGTGTTGTTCTCTCTCTCCGGCCGAATGGCGTTTCCATTCCAGCAGCAGGTGTTTTAATTAATGGCTTTGGCTTCATGTTGCTCTATCTCTTCCTGGGCTGGGGGAGAGGGTGTATGTTGGATTGGTGGTGGTTGGGGGGGGGGGGGGGGGTGTTGTAGGTTGGCCGGGGGGGTTGTAGGTTGCCCAGATGAGGGCTGTTGTGGGGGGTGCCCAAGTGTGACCTCACGGCTGGCAGGACAGTGGCACAACTGTCCAGCTGGAGCTCCTGACCCTGTCCATCACCACCAGCCCTCGGCAGGCGAGGAGCACCACAGCCAAGCGCAACAGTCCAGTCAGGCCAGTGTGTGTGTGTGTGTGTGTGTGTGCGTGCGTCTGAGTGAGATAGAGAGAGTTTGTGTGTGTGTGTGTGTGTGTGTGTGTGTGTGTGTGTGTGTGTGTGTGTGTGTGTATGTGTGTGTATTTGAAACTGATGTATGTGTGTGTTTGTGTGTGTGTGTGTGTGTGTGTGTGTGTGTGTGTACGTGTTTTAGTTGTAGACAAAGTGGGCTAGCAGTATGGAGTGGTGTGTATGTAATGGACACTGGCAGTGTCCTGTGTGTGTATTAGAGTGAGCTTAGCTGAATTAAATGGCAGGAAGCCCTGGCTCCCGGTCAGGATCAGGATTCATCAGGGTTGGGGCAGAGACGTGGCCAGTCTGTTAGGGTTAAGGGCAGCACAGTCCAGCCACGGCTCACTGCTGGATATTAAAGACATTCATCTGGGCCCCCACTGGCTCTCCTTTCTCTCCTCTCCCTCCATCTTTCCATCTCTCTCTCTCTCCCCCCCAACCTCCCTCTCTTTCCCTCCCTTCTCGCCTTCTCTCTCTCCCCTCTCCCTCTCCCTCTCCTCTCTCTCTCTCCCTGCCTTCTCTCCTCTCCCTCCCTCTTTCTCTCTCTCTCCTCCCCCCTCCCTCCCTCGCTCCAACCCTCCCCCCTCGGTCCAACCCCCCCCCCCCCCTCTCTCCGGGTGATGGATGAGATGGGTGCCCTAGTCCGTGTGAGGCCCAGGAGCGGCCGCACGCTCCCACTGATATGAGCGTAATTAACCTCAGTGTATCCAAAGCGGCGCTGCCCATTAGAAGGACACCAGGATTGATGGCGCCGGCGCCGGCCTGTCCCCGGGACCCGCGGCCGTCAGGGCCTGAGTGGCGTGGGGTGCCTTTGTGTCCAGGACGTGCTCACCCCCCACACACTCCAGCAGACCCATCAGCTCTCGCTCTCCCTCTGCACCTCACAGCAGACACTGGCCGTACCACTCTGTTTTATCTTTTTTATTTTTTTTCATCCAGCAGAAATGGCTAATACTATTCTCTAATTGCGTTTATCAAAGTGACATTGACTGTATTTATGACAATAATTGTGTGTGTGTGTACACAGACAATTACACACACACACACACACACGTCTAGACATTAATCTTGATTCTAGTTCTTGTGGAGATTATTGCGGTGGCCCCCGTGTGCAGCACACCTGTAGAGCTGTAATAAGGTTGTGACATTGTGTGTGTGTGTGTGTTCTTCCCATCCCCCTGATGGTGGCGTTTTGACCAATTTGCTTTTCTGTTGCAACCAGTACAAAAGACCCTTTATCACCGAAATAAGGGGTGACAAGTTCATTTAAAAACATGATGTGTCAGTGTTGGTCTGAATCCTACGCTTGATGTTGGAAATTAATGTATCTGCCCATCACAGGCCTAAAACACACACACACACACACAAATACACAGTTTCACACACACATACACTCCACTGTGTCCCTGCTGTGACCTCTGTGGCTCTGTGGAGGTGGCAGTACTGTCAGCTGCCCTGCAGACACTAGAGGGTTTGATGGCTAGTCTTTTCACTGCTAAACCTAATCCAGCTGCTCTTGTCTTGACTGGCTTGGGTGACTCTTGTGTGCTCCCTTTCCTCTACTATGTACCTCATCCTCTTTCTCTCTCTCTCTCTCACTCGCTAGTTCTTTCTTTCTTTCTTTTTCCTCTCTCTCTCTCACTTGCTCACTCGTGCTCTCTCTTTCTTTCTTTCCATCTCTCGTTTGCTCGTTCTCTTTTTCTCTTTCTTTCTTTCCATCTCTCTCTCTTTGTGTCTTCCTGAGTCCTGAACCCCGCACCTTTCTCTCTGTCTGCCTGACCATAACTGCCCCCCCTGTATACCTCTCTCTGTCTCTTCGTGACCATAACTGCCCACCCCCCCCCCCCCCCACACACACACACACACACACACCTCTCTCTCTCTCTGTCTCTTCCTAACCATAACTGCCCCCCCACACACACACACACCTCTCTCTCTCTGTCTCTTCCTAACCATAAATGCCCCCCCCCACACACCTCTCTCTCTCTCTCTGTCTCTTCCTAACCATAACTGCCCCCACACACACACACACACACACCTCTCTCTCTCTCTCTCTCTCTCTCTCTCTCTCTCTCTCTCTCTCTCTCTCTCTCTCTCTCTCTCTCTCTCTCTCTCTCTCTCTCTCTCTCTCTCTGTCTCTTCCTAACCATAACTGCCCCCCCACCTCTCTCTCTCTCTCTGTCACTCACGTGTTTGTCCCTCCACAGGACCATGCCTTTGTCCAGCTCTACGACGACGGGAACATGGAGGTGGTGTCCATGTGGGTGTGCTGCTGCCTGGAGGAGAGGAGGACCCAGCAGGCCCAGGCCCACATGTCCTAAGGGACCGTCGGGGTGTTCCTGTGGAATTATGGGAAGGATTTCCCAGGATCCCCCAGTCCTGTTATCCCCGGGGTGCAGAGGAGCCAAAGCACATAGAAATCAGCCAACACTTCCCTTCCCATCTGGCCAAGGCTATGGCCATTATGAGATTTGTTCCCTGTCATGAACTTTATATTATGTCCGAACTTTGGGGCGTTCCCTAGAAATGAGCATTTCCTTTCCTCATTGACACTGTGTGATGGACTTCACTTCCAACCTAACTCTTTGTATTTGCCTGTTACATTGAGCTCCCATGACTGAGCTGATTAGGAAATGCGCAATCTTCTGTTGTTGTTGTTCTTTTTTTTTCATACTAATATAACGTTTGTGGAATGCGTAAGAGTGTGCAGTTGACCCTAACGTCTTAAACGGATGTAACCGTGTGAAGATGATTGGCTTTACATTGTTTTTTTCCGTGAGAAAGTGCCATTTTAGGTGGACTCCAGACGCCTGAGCGACCGTGCTTTATTGGTTGGCAGCAATGTAGCGAGCGTTAGCGTTAGCATTATCGTGTGCCTGTGAGCTGTCTGTAGCGTAGCAACGCCTGTGCTCATGCCTGATCTCTCCAGCTAGAGTCCTCTTTGGATGCCCGCTCACTCTGTCTGCTTACTCTGCCCACAGTGAAAGATGTTAAGGGAGCAATAGTCTGACGAGTGACCACATTGCTACTGTCATTAGTAAATAAGTAAGATTTATTTATATAGCACATTTACAACCAAAGTGCTTCACAGGGAGAAGAACATGGAAAGGACATTCCACCCCCTAACTACACATGATGCATCCAGGCAGAGACAGATACAATGCAAAGAGAACTTTCCTCCTCAGCTCCACACAAGTTTAGTGGCTGCCAAACGCAAGTAGGAAGCATGGACTTAAAAAGCCCTACCAAGCTCAGTTAGACAAGAGGACAGTCCTATCCTGGTCTTGACTCTAAAGCCCTCAATACCGAAGGATGAGGTGCCACACGTTTTCCCCTCCAAGCCCAGCTTGGTGTGTCAGGAAGCTGCCTCTGTGAGATTATGAAGGAGCGACGTGGGGAAGGGCTTCCGGACAGCTCAAGCTCTGGACTATGGTGTCCATTTGTGCTGCTCAGATTACCTTGGGCTCCAGAAAAGACGGAGATAAATGACTGAATTGTAAGTGAGGTGAGTGAGTGAGCGAGCTCTGTTGTCCACCATAAGGAACTGATGACGTCGAGTCATGAGATGGAGTGCTAAAGTCATCCCACCACACCATGTTTAACTATGTGGCTCAAATGATTCCTCATTCTGCTTTTGTATGTTACGTGCTGTTGTATGACAGCATATTTAATGGAATAATATTATTTTAACTTCTTTTGCAGTATTTTTTTAAGCAATCATGAATCATATACACATTAGAGGACTTCTAAAAATGTGTGAAATTTAAAAACTCTGTGTAAGCCCACCCCCCCGCCACCTCAGTTGGTCACTTCACCCCAATGAATTCATGTCTTGGTTTGTCAGTATTTTCATCAATTAAACTGAGGTGTGTAATTGACTCATGTTAATAATGCACTTTACTGTTACAGAGTTTTATTGAAACCAACCAACCAACTCCCTCACAGTAGAACTCTGATCACTGACAGAAAAAATCTCCTGGCTTTCTGTCATATAGCCCTAAGGTCAAACCCAAAAGAAATCAAGGTGCATGATGGGCATTTGTGAGAGACAAGCTTTTGAACCGATCGTCGTATTATCAAAGCTATTCGTCAATAGCTCTTTTAAATCACTCCAGATAATTCCAAAGTAGGTCTAATTTCTGATTACCGGTACTATACTCCTGAACTACTACTACTACTACTACTATACTACCACACTGAAATGCAGCAAAATGCGGATATATTGGCCAATCAAACTTCACAACTTTCATCTGAATTCAGAAATTATCTGTTGAAAATTAAAGCCTTGAACACATTACTGTCAACCATACCTATTTAAACCAAAGGGTTCATTCTTATATGGGATAGTTGCTCTGTTGAAGGATAACGGTTAAAGTTCTTAGGACCCAGAAGATTTGCACATCATAAAATACGTAGTATGTTTTAACACCTGTTTTAATTTGTGGATAATGTCAAAACTCCCTGCTTTGCCAATTTTACTGTAGATTAATTCTCAAAGCCAGAAACAAATGTGGGCAATATTGAGTTTTTTTTTCTTTCTAGCAAAGGCATTCCATATTTTTTTCATCAGCAATAAAAGAAAATGCACTTTATGGAAGTTCTTGCTATGTAATAAAATACAGTTAAGTTATAGCCTTACACATAGAAAATGTGATATTGTGAAGCAGCATTGTTGCTCACAGTTATATGATTTGTAAACCCTAAAAGTCCAACTTGAATTCATCTGTTACATATGTCTTGTTGTATCTATTGGTTTTGTGTAGATGTACCCCCAGAAGGCCAAATGTCTCAATCACAGCCTGTATGTGACAGATGTGACCCTGGATGATGTTCAGTTGAATGTGTTTTCACGGTCCATTATTGAAAAATGATATCTGGTGCAATACACCAAGTTAATTGATTACAAAAATAGTTTTAAGAGAATCCTGAGATGCTCTTTTGTGTGACATCCATTAATAAATGCTTTTGAACACCCCTATTTGTGTCTATTAGTCTCATCAGACAGGTATTTCCGTTCATTAAATAGTATTTGGAGAGCCCACTCCATAGTAAACTACAGGACTGACCGAAATAATAAATAATAAAAGGAACACTTCCTATCTAAGAATCAATCCTCACCCACAAGCTCTGATTTGGGTGAGGGTTCAAGTCCAAGTTTTTTAAAGTGCATTATATATTTTCCTAATATTTCATTCATAATATAACTTGATGAATGGACAAATGTTAACCACTGCGTCCTGGCTTGGTTGGCCACAGCTCTCCATTTCGATTTGAAACCTTCTGTTTTATGAGATCATGTGTTCCTACTCTACAGAGACGACGCCTGCTTCATCTTGTTTCCATCTTGCGCCCAGTCTGTTTAGTGCATTTACTTGTCCTCTGATCAATACTCTCTCTTCTGTTATCGACCGTCTGGTTTTCATTTCTACGCTTCGGAAAGGGACCGTGTTGCGCAGGTCAAATCAAGCTCAAATGAAGGATGTTTTAAATGCCTTATCTTGTCATCCTTCGTGACGGAAACCCCTTATGTGAAATAGAACTCCTTTTATGTTTTTACATTTGTGGTCCGGTTTTTATAAAGGCTGGGTGTAGGCCTACAAACCTTACACACGTAGCGTGGCGGATGTAATAAAACATTGAATTTGGCTTTCAAATCGGCCATAAGAAGACCTTTAATTCAACTTGCGAGGACATGAATTATGGGATGGGGAAATGAACCTTCTGTTACCCTCCAAATTGCCCGCACATGTGCGATTTGTGCGTCGCTGTCGCACAACAGCCTGGTGATGGGGTGTGAAGTGTCCGGGCGTCTTCACTTACAATCTAGTCATCTGATCGGAAGGGATAGTTTGCTTTAAGTCTCAAAATGAGCACCACTTTTGTGAAGACACTTGATTTATTTGTCCAGTGATTGAAATGTCACCAGCTCAATACATGACATAAGCTATGAGATGTCAAGGCTAGAACAAACATTCCCTTTTAAACAATTGGTACAGTTTATCTCCATTTGAACGATCTCACTTCAGCACACCTGAAAAAATATCATTATAAAAGGTGCTGATGTTTACCATTAAAAATGAAATTAATTGGGGTCAAGGTTTAACAGCACAGCGCTCATACAGGCAGTCTTATTGTTTTGTTTTTTTCCTAAGAGAGAGAGAGAGATCGTTGCTTGCCTCTGCCAATTCTGCGTAGTTAAGATTTACATGAAGGTTTTTTGTGGACTGACGGGCCCATGAGGCAAATGCTCAACGCCTCTCCTGAAATTACCCGCGTTGAAAAAAGTATACTATAATTAGGGATATTTATTCCTGGTGAAGTACATCAGATACTTCACAAACCAACGCCACCTATCCACATTGTTTTTGCACTGTGTGTGTGTGTGTGTGTATATGTGAGCGCGCGCGCACGCAGGCGTTTCCTCTGAAGGTGTTGATTGACACCACGCCTGCGTCATGTGCGCGTATCTCAGCGTGTCATTATGTGCATGAAACAACACTTGATATGGGCATGTGCGAACCCAAATAGAAACAGACTTAACTGAGACCCATTCAGAACCCAGAGTAGAGTCACACGCTATCCAGGATGAGCTTTAGCATCCTGATGTATTAGGATAGTGGGGTGGTGCACCTAAACTCAAGCTGTAATAAATCCCACTACCTTCACTTTAACACGAGCGAGCTAATGCTTAGCGACACGGCAATGAAACTGGCCATGTTCATAACTTTATCATTTTAACAATGTGGGAGGTTGGCCTTTAAAAGCTGCTCTCTGAAAAGGAGAGTCCCTTGGCATTGTGTTCGCTCCTCTCGGAGAGGACACATTAATTAATTAACGTTCAGTCCTACCTTAGGCTCACCTGCCTCTTAAAGCTAAAACATTTTATTCAGTGACAAAAATGCTACTATGTCTTCGGATTTTTGTCATTGTATACCATTATACAATTTTCATTATATATTCTGTATTTTTAATCCTGATTATTAATTTTCCATCTTGTCCATGGTTTGAGCCTAATTAATGTGGGCTAAACAGATAAACTTTACAAATGTTCACTTTTGCGGAGCTAAATTAAAAACAGATTTCTGAAATAGCTTACATCTGATGTACAATACCATCGTCTGTTAGCTACGCAAGTGGATAAGTGTTCAATAGGTAATTTAACATTTAGCCTGCAGTTTGAGTTTTCACTAGCCAAGGGTAGTAATTCATCATTAAAGATAGACGTATAGCCATCTTATAGACTTTCTTTGTGGAAACGTCATTTCGATGACTTAGAGACACTTAAATATTTTAAAGCGGTGTCTGTCTTATACCGATTGTTTACACACAGACGTGTCTCACATAATATACTCGAAAAACTATTGAGGGGTAGCCAAGTGTGATAAAAGGCCTCGACTAAAATTACCGCTGAAATATCTAATTAAAAGCGGGCGTGGTGTTGTGTGTCTGTACCTGCGCTGAACTCATAAATGGATTGTTGTAGCACACGTGAGCTCCTGTTTCTCGAGAATAAATGGCAACAAAGACGCATTTAGTTGGAGCGTTGTAAATAATTTAAAAGAAAAGAATAATTACAGAATAAATTGTAATTATTGTGGGCTGGAGAAAAGCCTCTTGATTGTGAAAGATGACACGACCAGAACAGATCAGGTTAAAGTTTCCTTCACCATCAATATTGCAATAAGCCCATCTGATGGCGTACAGGGATCATGCCAGGTCTATGTGCGTTCAAGACACTATTAATATTGGCCAATGCAGCGCGCAATAACAATTACTGTGGAAAGACATTAAATATAAAAAAATATCATAGTCTGTATCTTAAGGTAATTAACAGTGCACTTAAGGATGTATAAATCGTTTAGTTATCCATTAAATCAAGCATGCTGTAACGTCACGTTCAAAATGGTCCCAAGTCAATAACGCACACAGCAGCGTGCACCTTCTGGTAGAGCAATCACGGTTGAAGCTCGGGTGCAGCGTGCCCGCGGGGCGTTTGTGGACGCTATTAACGCGCATTTGTTTAGAGTAATTGTTCACATTTTGGACCGGGCAGAATGATTAATTACAGATTACTCAAAACTTTTCGTCGGACAGTTCATACCGTTTAAGGGGCCTTTCAAATGTGCGCCAGTTTTGATCGTGACACATAATTAATAGGCCATTTGTCATATTATTGTCCACTAATTTTGGCTATTTGTTATGACTGCTTTCACCACCGTGCTATGAAATATGCCTTCAAACAAAAAATGCAGTGCAAATGCAAGTTAGCAGCAAATTTTTTACTCAACATATTTAAGAAACAATAATTAATTCAGCGTTTCATTAGATATGTATAATGTATGTTCGTAGAGTATATTTGGAGATGTTTAGCCTGTGTGTTAAACTGGTTTGCCTATTTTGTTTGGCAAGAAAACTAAAGAGCGATACTATCAGGACAAGGTATCGATATCCAAGAATGAGTCGTAGAGGGGTTAACTGCGGGGCATTGATCAGCTTATAAATAGTTAATCTGATCATATAAGGTTCCCTCTCCACCCTCACTCATTTGCTGTAATATATCACTGTGCTTGTACACACTATCCGCTTGCTCCGCGCCCTGTGTGTTAAACAAATTTGCTGCATTTAGGGACCATTATTTGGAGAGCATGAGAAATGGAGTGATGGGTTTTTATGACAGGAAACGTGCCCTGGGGTCGTCATGACCCCACCAAATAAAAAATGCATATTTCAAAAGAGGCTCTTTTCCACAACATATATAATCATATAACATGCAGTTCCATACATTTTCCAAATAATAAAAAAAAGACTGTGCTGAAATTCCAAATTGATTTGCGTCCTCGAAAATTAGTACAGATGGTCATGTACCCAGACAAAGTCTGACATTTTGTCGCCATCGATTTTACTTCAGTGGCTTTTTTTTAATAATTTGTTTGCATTTCATACATTGGAAAAATATTTTATGGTAGAACATTTTGCCTCTCAGAAATGAGTTTGACATATAGGCTACACTTGATGAAATACTTATAAATACTGTTAGGGTATGTCTTTAAAAGACATTAACTATGCCAAACTTTTAAAGTCATCATTAACAATGTTAATAATTGAAGTCTCTTAAAAATAAAGTCTGTTTACGCACCTCTCTAAAGCGGTTTTGTGCATAGCACTTGGTCTTTACGCACTAACCCAAAGTGTAATTATTCAATGCCTCATAATTGTGTTGAAAAGTATATCTTAATCATCGTTAACATTTAACGATTCCCGTGTTCTTCGTCCTCCTCCTCAGACACATCTGAATTCAAACAGGGTTCCCGTGACTATCGCACGTCCCGCAGGCAAATAGTTAATACGGACATGGTCGTGCGATGTGGGTGTGCCTTGCAGTTATTTTAGCTCGCTCTTCTGTGCTGTAACGTATTCAGTCTGCTGAGGAGTGGCGACGGCTTCTGGACTGACATGTGGTCAATCTTCCTACATTTCTCACTCAATGCCGAACAGCCATGGAGTATGGAAGTCTTTGCACAGTAGCACGCAGAGAGGAGGATATTTGAATGACACTGAGCCAAGACGTACCTCCATATTTATTATTTCGAACGACCAAGTGACGACTTGCTCATTCTTTTTGATGTAACTAAGTCACATTTTACAGCATTCTTTCCTTAGAGATAAAGGTAAGTTAAGATCGATATCATTAAAATTTCAGGTAATAGATGTATTGTATAATATAACAAAATGACTTCGATGTCTTCGATAAGACTGTCGGACAAATGATTACCGAAGATTATGAGGAATATCAAGACCTAGGCTAATACTTTTAATGATGGTGAACAAGATTACCTCCAATGTGCCCGAAGTTGCCTCTAAACTCGGAGGGCATTTTCAGTGTCAGGTGTCAAAAAACGAAAGCATGTTTTCATAGTTTAAATTGCTGTTTTTAAAAGTATAAGTTATATTATATTCTATTAGAAATTAGGAAAACCCTGTGTAATAACAAGGAAATCGGCTTAGTTGTCTTCTCCTCTCCGATAAGCTCATTGACGGAGCTTAAGAACCCTTTCCTTCTGTTCTTTTGCGTATTAGGCCGTTAAGTAGGCGCTTAAGTAATCACTCTAGTCTCAGAGCCGATTTAAAGACGTCGAAATGGTCTGACTCACAATTCTTTATACTTTAAATACGTAAAACATTAAAAACGAAAACATCTGAAACATTTATGTGATAAAAGTTTTGACAAAGCGGCAGGGCTGACATTGACAGCTCACAGGAAATATTTCTAAAGTCTACGTCTAAAAAATTCGAGATTTCCAGGTACAATTGCCTCTTGATAAACTATTTGAAAGGATGTGCTTATAATTATATTAACCAGATAAACAGTCACGAAATTGTGATTATTAGCATACCAAGCGTAGTCTGACTGTTTGAATATTACAGTAAATACATATTTCTTACTATTGGTTATTGGTCTGAAATAAAATACTAATAACACGGTTATTAACCTAAGATAATAACCTGGATAATAGTTTCTAGTAAACTTAATTTAAAAAATAATACTAATAAAACGTTCAACCTTTAGCCTATGTGGTGGGATAACCTTCTCTTTTTTTACCCTTAATCAGATCTCCAGGAATGGAGCCAATACCCGGCCAGTTGCCAGCGGGACGAGATTCCAGCTCTTCCCCAAATTCAAAACAGGAACTGCAACCCTATTCTAGCTCCAATTCTCTTAAGCCGAATCAAGTCAGTGAGACTGCATTATACGGAGTGCCTATAGTTTCTTTGGTGATAGATGGGCAAGAAAGGCTTTGTTTGGCTCAGATATCTAACACACTCTTGAAGAACTACAGCTATAACGAGATACACAACCGACGCGTCGCTCTTGGGATCACTTGTGTGCAGTGCACCCCGGTTCAGCTCGAGATTCTGAGGCGGGCGGGGGCGATGCCCATCTCATCCAGACGCTGCGGGATGATAACCAAGCGCGAGGCAGAGAGGCTCTGTAAATCCTTCCTTGGGGCCCATGCGCCACCGAAATTGCCTGAAAATTTTGCATTTGACGTCTCTCACGAGTGCGCATGGGGAAGCAGGGGTAGTTTCATTCCAGCTCGATATAACAGCTCAAGAGCAAAATGTATCAAGTGCTCCTACTGTAATATGTATTTTTCTCCGAACAAATTTATCTTTCACTCCCATCGTACACCTGAATCTAAATACACACAACCAGACGCAGCAAACTTCAATTCATGGAGACGCCACCTGAAACTCACCGACAAGAGCGCATCCGATGACGTGAGTCATGCTTGGGAGGACGTAAAGGCCATGTTTAACGGCGGGAGCCGGAAAAGGACGATGCCACTTAGTGGGTCAGAAATGTCCTCTTCTCTAAAGTCCCATGCAGCCTCCAGCAACATTACGCAAACTAGTTCACCCGAGGTTCCGCACAAAACCCTACGCTGTGAAGACGATCGCGGTGCTCTCGGTTTGACCAACAGTGTACGCAACTATCCTGTCATCCCTGTGCCCAGCAAAGGGTTTGGGGTACTACAGAAGATCCCACCACCAATCTTTCCACATCCCTATGGATTCCCTACATTTGGATTGTGTCATAAGAAGGACGACGGTATTGCAGACCAAAATAAGACCAACGTTCCAGGTGTGTTTTGGCCAGGAGTAAAGGACAATATTTACCCATCCTTCCCTATGTTTTGGCCCACGGCAGGCGGCCTACCAATGTCATATCCACAACCACAGCCCAAACCGCATACAGATATCATTTCCACGCGGCAAAGTGAGACCGAACTCTCTGACCAAAATGATCGAGGCTCCATCACACCCAAAGACAGCCTCTTTGATAGTGAGCGCTGCTCAAGTTCTCAGTCCACGAGGAACGAAGAGGAAAAGTCTGGGGACGAGGCCAGGTCAACGGAGGGACATCCCAGCACGCCTCGAAAGGTGAGCTACATATCTGCTTTCAGGCCAGTTGTGAAAGACGCTGAGAGCATTGCTAAACTATACGGCAACAGGGAGGCATATACAGGGGCTCGTTCAGGTTACCTATCACCTGACTTTGTCAGTGAAAGTTCCAGTTACCGCTCCATCTCTCCAGACGTTGACAGTGGAGAAGACCCGGATGTTGACGTGGAATCGAATAAATTACCAGAAGATGAAGAGTCAATTCAACTTTCCGTTGAAGATCATCACAGTCCCCAGGGTCGGATCTCGTCTCAGGCCAATCCCGATGAAAGTGAAGATTCGGAGACTCGACCAACACAGCAACCGGATGATCCCCAGAGAGTTTTGTTCAGCGAGGCGGGGTCATCTGATGACGAGCGGCTGAGCAAGCACGTGCCAGAGAGTAAAGATGCTGTGGTGTACGAAGTGAGTATCCTCACGGAAACAAACGTGTGTGTGATTCTCTAATATAAGCCTACTTTAAATATACTTTAAATAAGAATATAACACATTCAACTAAGCTATGGGCAATGCAGTAAAATGTAATTCTTATACTTTCAGTGTCAATAAATAAGACCAGTAGTTTTGGACTAATTTCACCTTTGTCCCAATTAATGTCATGGGAGGCTAATCCCGTAGCCTATTTGAAAAAAACATTTAGTTTTTTTTTATCTTAAGAATGATCATAAGCCTTGGCTACTTGAGGCAAATTGGGTTAAAATGGGGGATAATTTTCAGTTTATTTTGATGAAAGGGATTGGCGGACTCTCTTTGTTGTCACTGACACAAATTACAGCCATTGTGCGCATAGCCTACTACCCTCTCTCATTTAAACCTGAGATGATAACTCGAATTTGATTATGAATGACGTGGAAGTGGATTACAATAATTGTGACAATTCTACCGCCATGGTTAGTAAAATATAAAGTTGCATTTAATTACGTTACATTTCCTTTTTTTTTCATTTGGTTGCTGCAGGTGTATGCCCATGAAAAGGATGGACACCTGCTCTCATCTACAGCATCTCATTTAGTATCCAAATTTCCCCAGAGTCCGCGGGAGACCATTGGTAATAATATCACTACAAAGGTTTTTGTATTTCTGACTTTACAGTGCGCACTAATATTTATTGATCCTTTTTATATTTTGACATGAAAAGATTCAATTAAGCAAAGCGTCATTCCAACGGAGGACGAATCTGATTTGCAGAAAACCTACGATGTATCCAAAGACAGCTCGAGTAAGTCTGAACACTGTCATACAGTGTGGATTACATCTATATGTGGTCTAAGCATCGGAAACCTTTAATGATAATAATTGATAAGCATGTGGCACAGGTGACGAGGCGATGCGCGATGAGGTACCCAGAACTGGAAAAGGCATTGAAAATATGGCGAAAGGTAGGCCTACGGACTGTTTTCCTTAATGAATAAACCACGCGTTGACTGTAAACAATAGTCAATTGTAATATAGTTTTAAAAGCAAGACAATAAATAATAAATTATGGCAAATAAGTGGATTGTATTGTATCCACTACTTAAATAATAGCCTAAGATGTGTAATAGGAATACAGACGAACAGGTCTACTTGTTTGTGTCAATGTTAATGTGTCTCATGTTAATCGGTAAATTCATATTCATGTATTTAACGTATTATAGTTATTTGATAATACTATGCAGTTTCTAAATTAACATCTTATTGCATACATTACATTGTTGGATGCAGCTATTGCATGTCATTGTGGTAAACCAGTATAAGTACAATATATTGTGATAAATTAAAAGATACAAAGATATCTTATAAGGACCTCCATCTCTTTCACACTCTGTGTTAACATCGCAGATCCCCCTTTGTATTCTCAGATGTTAACGTTAAGCCTGAGGCTATTGTCCTAATTATCTTGCAACAGCATGCTTGAAAACACAGGGATTTAACTGTTAATGCTCGCCTCACACACAGCAGAGACCACTATGCATGTAGACACTAGTGCAGTCAATTACATTTAACATTCAAAAACTCTTCATTTTATTGATAGATAGATAGATAGATACTTTATTGATCCCCAATAAATTCAAGGTCTCAGTAGCATACAGACATCACAGACGCTATTATAGTCTTCAAATAAAAAAGTGCAATTTTTCCATTGGCTCATTGGAATGGGGTTTCTCTGTATGTCCACAGAGGAGCTTCAAAAACAGCTGGTGGAGCAAGTGGAGCTCAGGAAGAAGCTAGAGCGAGAATTTCAAAATTTAAAAGGTGAATAATCAGAGCACCACAGGCAAATAATTCAACCTGCAGTTCTTTATGACCAAGAGCAGAACTCCACAAACTTTCAACTTATCCCAAGATTTTCTCCATAATGACAGTGGTATGTTGTCCATGTATTAAGGATCTCAAGGACATTTGTTCCTCAGATAATTTTCAGGATCAGATGAAGAGAGAGCTGTCATATCGAGAGGAAATGGTACAACAGCTACAGATTGTTCGAGGTGAGTAGTCAGTCCGAAATGAAATGCACTTATTGAAGATTGTATATATGTATCAGTTTGCTGAATAATTAAGATATGTAAAAAAGTGACACTTGCATATTTTCGACTAATATTTTTTATAGATTTTATGTCGTTCAAAAAAAAAAAGAAACTTCTATTGAACAACCAAGATGTGACACTGTGAATATCTTTTCTATGATGAAGTAGAACATCTGACAACTGATTGTCACAATATTGTATCAATAAACATTCAATTTTAATATAGAGAGCATTGATCATCAGTAAAAATGTTAACTGACAGCCTAGTAATATCATATTCATTCTTTTTAAACGAAGACACTTTGTGCAACGAGTTGGACCAAGAGAGAAAAGCTCGTTATGCAATTCAACAGAAGCTGAAAGGTAATCATACTTTTTGGTTTCAAGAGAACTTATTTTAGATAACGTAACGAATATATGCAAGTGCTACTTTCTAAGTTTTCACTGAAAATTATGATTGTTTTGATTCAACCCCTTTCTTAAAATGATCTCTTTCACTTTGCTGCATTTTTCCCTTCATGTTGTTAAATTAATTCTGACACATAATGTAGCTATTCTGGAATAGGTTTTTGAGGATATAGACAGTCAATACGTTTGACAGATTAAATGATTAAATTGTGTGTCGATACATGAAGTGATCAGTATGGTTTCCCCTAGAAGCTCATGATGCTCTTCACCACTTCTCATGCAAGATGCTGACCCCTCGTCACTGCGCTGGGACCTGCACGTTCAAACCGCCTCTCCTTCCACCTTAACTCATCAGCCAGACTCCTCCACACCCCCCCGGACACCTAACACGGGTGGAAGCCTTTCCTGCTCAGCAATCCTACTACCCAAGGACTACTTCTAAATAAACTGTCCACGGATGCACTAGACCGTGAATGACATGGACACAATACTTCTCATTTGAGAGGGTGTTTTTTTTTCACTTAGTTGAACACTTGCATCAAAAGAGTAGTACAAATACAAGCCTATCATTCCTTATGTCATATGGGTCATCCTTACTCCTGTGGAAAGACCCGGAAAACACCATGCCCAATTCCTGTTCAGACCATTAATGCTTATGATGTGGCAATGTGCAATGAAATTTGTTGTGACATTTTATTGTTAATATGAAAATAATACTTAAGCATTACTCATGTCTTTTTATGTATTTATTTATTTTTGTGGTTCTTAATATACAGTGCTGTTTAATATCCCCTCCTAAGTTTATATTATGAATTACCATTACCATGCACTTTAAAAAAAAATAACGAAAACATTGACCCAGTACCTACTGTAATTTGTTCGGTTCTGTTTCGGAGAGAGAGACTAGACTGTATCAAACCCAGCTCCCTCTTGCAAACAAGGATTATACCAGCACTTATTACACAATAGAAAATTACGTTTAAACTTTAGGTTGGCTGTAATGCTTTATCTCATGCTGTATAAATGTGTAGTGCTTTTTGTGAGCTATATTCAAAAACACATCCAACCTCTTGCCTCACTATGTAGCTGAGGAAAACACAGATCACAGATTTAGCAAGATGTGCAGTTGTTCCTTTCATAAATATTTTCTTTGATATGTTTTAAAAAATCAATTGCACTGCACTACATTTTTGTCATCTTTACACACCATAGTAGACCATTGCTTGTCTAGATACATTAAACATTTGTTCTATGAATGATAATACAGTGGAGATCCTAGGGTATTGGAGCACAATTCCACATCACTATTTGACTGCCAAAAGTGGGAAATATGATTAAGTGCTACTCTTTGATCTGTCTATACCTGTTATTCCAAAATTAAAGTAAAATGATTACCTTTGTAGGAGAAAGGTAATAATTCTCCACTTCTGTAGAGGGGAAAATGTTTTTTTTTTGTTGCATGAACAGGCAGTCCACTGTTATTTGTTAAGGTATGTTTATGTACTTAGTGCATTTAGATGTATTATCCAGTTCAAATGTTAAGACAGATAACTGTACATAATCACAGAACTGCTGTAACAGTACATTCAGCCTTGATTTTTCCCAGTTACACAGTGGGGATACATGTAAAATATGATTAAAAGCTTTTGATGTCCTCCTTCAGGATCCCATATCTACCAAGGCTAAGACTGACACCTTGTGATTTTTTAGGGAATTGCATACACATACAGACACACAAATGTCCTGTCACAAGTTACCTGTACCCACAATGACAATTTAATTAATATATTTAAAAATGTTCATCATGTGCATTCAAACTACATGAAAATATGGTCAATGACATGTTTTGGTCCATAAACATAAGGTGCTTTGGTCCATAAACATACTAAGCTGCTAAAACTTGATACAATGGCCCTGCCATTCCCACTGGTATGCATAATGCAATTTTGTGGTCCGAGGCAGAATGCAGAATGTCACCAGCAACATCACCAATGAAAGATAATTAGAATATTGGAAAACATAATGTCAGTTGGTAAGTTGGTGTTTCGCAAGATTTTTAGTTGACTTAAACAAGTTTCACATCAAAACGGATTACAGCGGTGTAAAGCACAACCCCATGCTACCATAAATTTCACGAGACCAAATTTTACATACAATCATGTAATATTGGTCATTACACAACTGTGGATACACTCAGTTTACACAGAGGGGGAATTCATATTGAAGTTAATAAAAACCACTAGTAGTATAAGTAAGTAAGTATATACTCTATTGATCCCGTGAGGGGAAATTTGGTCTCTGCATTTATCCCAATCCGTGAATTAGTGAAACACACAGTGAACACACAGTGAGGTGAAGCACACACTAATCCTGGCGCAGTGAGCTGCCTGCAACAACAGCGGCGCTCGGGGAGCAGTGAGGGGTTTGGTGCCTTGCTCAAGGGCACTTCAGCCGTGCCTACTGGTCGGGGTTCGAACCGGCAACCCTCCGGTTACAAGTCTGAAGCGCTAACCAATTTCATGATACACTGACTTGTAATGGTGAGAATGGCATCTCTGTCGGTACTGTTTCACTAACTTTGTAGTAACCATGCAGGAACATGACCTTAGCATCGTTTTCCAACATGCATAGTTCAATAGGCTTTCATGTAACTTAAGGGGTACCCAATACAGTGCATACAGAAAGTATTCACAGCGCTTCACTTTTTCCACATTTCGTTGTTTCAGACTCATCTTAAAATGGATTCAATTTTTTTTCTCATCAATCTACACATACTACTCCAACACCCGACAAAAAAGCAAGTGTTTGGAGTGTTTTGTAAATGTATTTAAAAAAAATAAAATTCTGAAATATGCCATTTACATAAGTATTCAGACCCTTTGTTAGGACACTTGCCATTGAGCTCTGGTGCATCCTACTTCTATCAATGGTCCTTGACATGCTTCAACAACTTGATTGGAGTCCACCTGTGCCTAAATGAATTCACTGGACATTATTCGGAGAGGTACACATCTCGTTATATAAGGTCTCACAGTTGATGGTGTACGCCAGAGTGAAAACCAAGCCATGAGAGACAGGGTTGTATGAAGACACAGATCTGGAGAACGGTACAAGAACATTTCTGCAGCATTGGAAGTGCCCAAGAGCACGGTAGCCTCCATCTTCCTAGATCTGGCCACTCAGCCTAACTGAGTAATCCGGGACGAAGGGCCTTGGTCAGACAGGTAACCAAGGACCCAATGGTCACTATGAATGAGATCTAGAGTTCCTTTAAGAAGATGAGAGAAGTGTAAAGAAGGACAAACATCAGTGCAGCACTCCACCAATCAGGCCTTTATTGAAAAAAGCACCTGAACGACTCTCAGACCATGAGAAGTAAAATCTTCTGGTCTGATGAAACAAAGACTTAACTATTTAGCCACAATTCCCAACAGCGTGTGTGGAAGAAACCAGGCACTGAGCTGCACTGATGTTTGTCCTTCTTTACGCTTCTCCCATCTTCTCAATGGAACTATAGATCTCATTCATAGTGACCATTGGGTCCCTGGTTGTCTGACCAAGGCCCTTCGTCCCAGATTACTCAGTTAGGCTGAGCGGCCAGATATAGAAAGACTGTTGGTTGTTCCATTACTTCTAGTTAATATTCTCTGCAATTTCTGTATAACAATGATCCGTTTATTCTAACCTAAGAGGTGATGCTTCGCTGCATTATCAGTAACTGATGTCTCTTAAAAGGGATGCGTGAGTGAGAAGGACATCTAATTTGTCATATCTGTCTCTCCTTGATTCCTCTATCCTTATTACATTCTTTCCTTGTTTCCTTCACAAAATTAATTAGAAAGAGGGGTAAGGACAGGAAAAAGGAAGGGAGGGAGGATGGACAAATAGATGGACGAAATGCACCCCTTATGTCCCCCTAACAGACTCACAGACTTTGTTGTCTGAACTTCCTGAGGGCTTATGCCGTGTTCCAGTTGTCTCGTAAAACGACTAGGGATTCAGAATGATGTCATATCCGTATGAAAAGCAGAGCTGGTTGCGTTCCAGTTAGTCAACAAGTCGAGAACAAAATGCTACCGTTTGTTAGCAATGTCTGTTGTTAGCAATTGTTAGTAGATATAGCAATACCAGTTTGTAACGACTTATTACGTACAAACGTCACACATACATAGCGTCAGATAGACGTTGGACACTATTGTTTCTACGACAAAACCGCTAACAAACAGTGTATATTTAAGGCTGTCATTTACTGTTAAAGGAAAGTTCCCGAAGTAGCAACAAAATATTTAGTTTATAGAGTGTTGTAACGGGCACACACGTCAAAATAAACGCTATTTTAAAACCGCTGACAAAGTTCAAAATAGCCTTATACTTCAGTGGTGGTTTCCATAGGGTTTCTACAGATAAACCAAAGTTGAAAGTGTACAGAGAGGCTTCTGTTCCGGTAGCGGCAAATCAATGAGTGCAGTCCACTTTTTCCTTCATTGTGCAAATCTGGCTGAACTTGATGCATGTTTGTATTGTAAGATTCAGACAGATCGGCGTGGCGCTGCAAGATGTAGATGACCGAAAAACGTCCAAGCCCAGTACAGGACCATTAAAGCCCACAACGAGCAAGTGGAGCTCAAAGGAAAAAGTTTACGTTTTACAACCTGATGGGTGGTGTTATGGGACTGCCCATAACACCATGATCCTGAGCTATACTACGAGTAGGAAAAGTGATGCAAATAGTGATTGCTTGCGACATAACTTTAAGTGTATTTCCAGCCAGTTGGACCAGTTGAATGTAGGCTACAAAATTCCATGTGACAATATTTTGATGTAGTAGCTACGATGTAGCTTAATTAAGAGTATCGAGGTTTCGCTGTGTAGCACACGTTAGATCATAGTATTGTGAATTTCTGTGGTTGTACAGCAGTCTACCATAACATTAGTGTAAGATGACTTTCATGTCAGAACCCTTGGTCAAATCTAGCATGGGCTACGCATTTTTTTTCTTAAAGTGGTATCGTGTTTTTATTTCTATATGCTCCCCCTGTATTGCAGCGAGAGGCTACTCCTTTGTCTCCATCTCCTAGTTCTGTCCTGTTGGAAACAACAAACGGAGATGGACCACCAGGAAGGACCTCCATACAGTGAAAGTCTTCACTGAGGCACCTCATACAGACAATTTGTCAGATATTGCCCTTTTTATGTGATGCCAGCAAAAATATTCTAACAGAAATACAGTACAGGCCAAAAGTTTGGACACACCTTCGTGCCAATCATGTGTTGTGATCTCACCGCTGGAGCAAGATTGGTGTCGTGAAGCCTTGCGCACGCGCATTTCTACCAAAATGGATGCCCGACGAGTGCCCAAAAAGCGGTCAAATGGCCGCCGAGTGGAGGGACTTGCCTAAAAGGACTTTGCTTTAACCCATTTAGGCCGGGAAAGCTTTGCCGCATTTCTACCATTAAAGCTGGGGGCGCTGTTGCGTAATTCTATCATTGACGCCGGGAAAGCGTATACGTCAATTGTTGGGTATAAGGGGTATTTTGCACCAATTATCGGCCTCTGGGCCAATGAAATGCATCAGAATAGACACGTGGGAGTGTCGTCATGTTCCTCGTAACATTGTTTTGAAATTTCTTCGAGCAAGCATAGAGGACTTTGATAGCGAAGAGAATCCAGATGGAAGTGATTTTGAGGAGTTTTTCGGCTTCGATGACATTGCTGATGAGTTTGATGATTTTGAACGCGCAGAACCAATCGACCAGGATTTATGGTTACAACATTTGTTTGAAGACGACGAGGTGGACGATGAATTTGAAGGGTTTGAGACTGAATGAAAGACTGAGAATTACCACAGTAATCAACGGAGTGTTTTCAACCGCACACCAGGGGTGGAAGTCGATTTACCTGCATATGCCACACTGCTGCAGGCATTTAATTTTTACTGAGGAATTTTGGGCGCATCTCGTTACTGAGACGAATACTACAGTGAGCAGGTTCAACAAACTCCATCTAGAGCAAAAATGGCAAGGTGGTCACATGTAACTGTGCCGGAGATAAAGACATTTATCGGGATTTGTATGGGCATGGGACTCCTTGTGCTGCCAGTACGAAGAGATTACTGGCGACAGAGTAAAAATATCTTTACCAGCAACATGGCCCGGGACAGATTTGTGGCCATCTGGAGGTAAGGACAATAATAATACTTATTGATTGTGATGATGCTGTAATAAGAACTTATAACAGTTTATGTTGAGAAATGTAATGCATAATACTTTTATTCAGTAATCATCACATACAAGTGAATGTCATTTACAACACAGACAGATGTATTAGTATTATGCATAACACTTTTATTCAGTAATCATCACATGTGAATGCAATTTACAACACAGACAGATGTATTAGTATTATGCATAATACTTTTATTCAGTAACAGACAGTTTTTATGCATAATATTTTTATTGTCATCATCACATACAAGTATAAATAGTAGCTTACAGTCCAAAGTAATTTACAATATAGACAGAATATTATGTCACAACACATGACAATTCTGGCCTACAAAGCCAAAGAGCAGTATAGCAAAAATGCCAAATTGAGAAAAACAGCTTTTTGTGTTTTTCTTACACCAAGTATAAGCATCAAATTATATTCAACAACAAGGGGTATAATTAGATAGATCAAAGTGAGGTGAATATTAAACATTTAGTTTTTTGACATTTAGGCAAAATTTGGTAGTTTTATAGGCTATACTGCGCTTTGCCTTTGCATTACACTTACGTGGCCATACAATAACATTTTGCAGTAAGTGTAGCAAGTGAGTCACTCAGTTTTTATATTATTTGAGGAGGTACTTACTACATTTTTAGTGAAGATATGCTGCTTGATGCCTTAACAATGGCAACTCTGTCATTTATAAACATTTATGTTAAAATGGAACAAAATCAATCGGGTATTCTTGTAGACTTTCATGTGAAGCAATATTGCATTGCTGCACACCTTTGAACACTGCTATTATATTTATTAAAGTAAATGTTAATTACTTTTTGTAAAATCTGACTGACTATTTTGAATATGATACTTTCACTGGCATTTAATATTGTGAGACTGTATCATGAGACACCTAATGTGTGTGTGAGTGTGAATGGTAGTGTGCCTTTTTAGAAGAAAGTCCAGGGCATTTTTTAGTCCCAGTCTGTCCCTGCGCACACACACACACACACCCTATTAGAGTAAGGGCAAGTGAAACAAAGGCAGAATGCAGTAATGGCAATTGAAAGCAAGGCAGTAAGGGCAGATACTGCACTCTGCCTTGGTTTCACTCTACTTTTCTATACAAACTTTTAAAAAATTCAAAACTTCTAAAAAATGTTTAATTTAGCTAAGAAATGTATTAGGTAGCCATATAAAATTTTAACAGATTGAAGAGCAGATCATGTACTTCTTATTTGTGAATTTTTTTTTTTTTTGAAAAAGTGCAGATACTGCTCTTAGCCTTTGTAGGGCAGAATTATGATAATATTTTATATTATGCTTTCATCCAAGGTAACTTACCTGGGTCTATGTCTGCATTTTCAGGTATCTACACCTCCAGAACAACCAGGCAGCAGATGACAACCACGATGACAAGCTGTGGAAAATGCGCTGGTTTCTAAATTACCTCCTTGCCCGATTCCAGGCACTGTATGAGGTAGATGGCAAGGTGTCTGTGGATGATAGCATGATTCTCCCTCAGGTAGTACCTCCCAATGAAGCCAATCAAATGAGGTGTCAAGGTATGGGTAATGGCAGAGAGCTTCACAGGTTACGTGACCAACTTCCAGGTCTATGCTGGTCGTGAAGGGTCAATGGAGAAGGGCCTCCCACACCACGTGAAGACCCATGGCCTGTACGCTTGTGGCACTGATCGTGCCAACCGGGTGGGGACCATGAATCGAACAAAAGACAGAGCCAACCAAGTCCCGGTGGTAGGGCCAGCTTCACTCGCAGACTACCAGAAGTACATGAAAGGTTTGTTTGACTTTTGTTGGTCTTTTGAGTGAAAATGTGTCAGTCCAAATGTGTGAGTGTCATGTGTGTCAACTGAGTGTCGTGTGTGTTCCAGGCGTCAATCAGCTTGATCAAATGGTTGGCTAGTATGGATTCCAGCATCGATCGAAGAAATGGTGGAGGGTGTTTTTCTTTTTCTTGGCTGTGTCCTGCCACAATGCCTACATTGCTGCAAGGTCTGTTGGAGGAACAACCTTCAGAAACAAGTACAGAGGCTACAAAAGCTGGCTGGAGGACCTGGCAGAGCAGCTCATCACACCACTCAGAATAAGGGCTGTGAACCCCCCCGATGGTACGAGTACTTTAGTGTACTATAGTGTTGGCTACCTGGCTACCGTATATATTTACATCACCTACACTTCATAAAATTCATGGGGCAAATCCTATGCAAGGGTGGCACTAGAAAAGGGTCTTAAATAAAATATATTTGGGGCAAATCCTAGAGTTATTTGAAAAATAACCCTTTAAATGAAGACATCTGATGACTTTTACGGGAAGTATTGATACATTGAGATAAATATATTTTTAAAGTATATATTTTTGGGCCTTTTTATGCCTTTAATTATAGGACAGTGGAGAGTGACAGGAAGTGAATGGGAGAGAGAGCAGGGGTGGGATCCGGAAAGGACCACGGGGCGGGAATCGAACCCGGGTCGCCGGCGTGCGGTGCAGGTGCCCCAGCCAGTTGCGCCACAGCTGGGGCCAGATACATATATTTTAAACATTATAGCATATTACAATACAGCCTATAATACAGCAAACACAGAATATATATAGGGCACGTCACACGTCACAGCAATTCATATACTATACACAGCAATCCAGTGACCACATAACAAGATTGTTACCCCTCCCAAATATTGCACTAACCCAATGGCCTAGAATACATACAACATACAACCATGAAACATACAGCAACACACACAAGAGACTGATGGGCAGCACGGTGGGCCTCCCTCCCACACACATGCTCGCTCACTCACACACACACACACACACACGTACACACAACTGAATACTAAAAACATGGCACAGGAAAAACAGTGGCCAAGGTGGCGTACGACGATCCTCCTGTAAGAACGCAGGCCGCGGCGTCTAGCCAGGAGCTTGTTTAGTTGTAATTCCGTAGCGATCACTTTATGCTGTCTGGTTTTTACTCGTACATACCCAGGCCAAAATTCTCGGCACAACAAACAGCACTCAGCAAGTTAGCGGTCACACTCTAAACCGGTGAATTTTTGTTGAAACACGCAGACACAGTTTGTAGCCGGCGAGGGCTTGTGGAGACAAGGAGCTGGACGTAACCACGGCACTAACCGCACAAACACCAGGCCAAGATTAGCTTGTACGACCAACCAGGAGTCCAAGGAACCAAGAGTCTGGGTGGCGAGACACACTAATGAGACACCGGCAGTTTGCTGGATTTAAAGGCGTAGCGCCTGTAGTAAGAAATTTTGGCCTTAAGGGTGTTCACCATATATGTGTGTGCTATATTCAACCATTTACTCTTTTGGTATGGTCTGTGCACATGTTGAAGAAAGAGACACTGCTGTAAGCAGAAAGTGAAGGAGAGATTTATGAGGTAACATCTTTGGAATGCCATGTTCAAGGTATTTGCGCAGCCATGCTGTGTGTGTGGGTGCGACATGCTGTGTGTGTGTGTGTCTTCGAAGGAGTCTGTGTAGGCCCTGCTCCGTCTTGGGGTCAATCTTGACTGGATTCCATAGATGTCGGTCGTTATGGGATACAACCTTATAGATATGGTTAACTCTTGGGTAACTAAGTCGTAAACAGGTTTGCGTACCATTAATGGAGATGTCATGTCTTGTCTGACTTGTCAGGGGGGTATAAATTGTGTTTCCTTGTTTGTAACATCAGACTGCGTCTGTTAGCCACACGACGTAGGTCTCCGGATATTCGTGAATAAAGCTCTCTGAGATTTCTGACTCTACTCCTGGCTGACTGAGACTTCATTTCTCAAACAATCTCTAGAGGGTCATTCCGTGTGAAATCACCCAATTTCAGCGCAATTTGGCAGGTGACTCTCTCCGAAAAAATCTGAAAAAAATCACAGGTGTTTGTAGACCAAATCCATGAATAGATCTTAAATAGTATATCTGTATAACTAATCGTTGCAAAACTACAGCCCTTTGAAACTTCAAGTCATTTTAAGCATTGTGGTGAACAATCCTTTTTGTTCAACTTCCAGCATTATTGGCTCTTTTGGTATTTCACACACATTAGTGAAACTATGTGATTAGAAGTACATTTTCCTGTTGAATTAAAAAATCCAATCGGATCAGATGTATCTTGTATACTTTCCCCTCTGCAAAGCTCTGAAAATGGCTATAAATTCATAATGTGAAAAGACATCATCACCTTTGAGGGCTTCTCGTTCAAAAAGTATGTGACACAAATTCATCAGATTTTTTTCCTACACATATATGTATTATAAGGTCCTGTCCATGCATTAACTTTGGTTGTTATCATTTTCATATTTTCAGAGCATTTTTTTAAAATTGGGCTTGATTTTCAAAAAGCCTGTTTTCATTTTCTCATTTCACCACGTGGACAGTTAACAGGGTTTTTTTTAATTTTACCATATATCATTCTGTATGTGAGGATAATCTGAGTTTTTTCATTGAGATAAGATTTTTTTTTAATATTGTCTATAAATCCACAGAATTTGTACTGGATCTGCAGTACCACTTTGCACCACATGTGGTGCTCTTTTAATACAATGGAAGTCAATGGAAGAGTAAGAGAGTCACTTGTTTGCTGCACATATCCAATCTAAACACACAGGTACGGGTATCATTTTCAAGTCGGAAAAAAAAAACGGAAAAACTTAAGAATCACACCCCTGAGGGCTGTTCCTGTGACTCCTCCTCCTACTTCTCCATCTGTTCTTCCTTCCTCACCTTCCGCAGCACCTCCTTCTCCATCTGTAGGAAGTAGAGGAGACACACCGACTCCACAGCATGACTGTGGAAAAGTCTATGACAAGTGTAAACAAGTGCCGGGAGTGTCAGCTTGTCCCTGACAATAAAAAAGTAGGTGGGCCAACTGTGTATGGCTGTAAACAGTGCAACCTACCACTGCACATTGAGCGCTTCGGCAAACACTATCGCCTTTACATGTGAGGCAGACTGTTACAGTCATCACATGCTGTTGTTGATATTACTTTATTTTCTTACTGTTTTTTAATTGAAAATAGTGCTGTTCCTGCACTGACACTTTTACATGTTACATTTTTGTGAAGGTGTATCCTAAATAAACTCAATTTCCCAGGAAAGCCACAGGTGTAAGCTCTCATACTTTTTGAATGTTGTTCCTATCTGCTACAGAGGCTTGACACAATTGCTGAATTTCCAGAAAAACTTCAGGTTTTAGGTTTTTTTTCTAAAATCACCTTTAGGTTTTACAGGCATTTTTTCCAGGCGTTTTAAGCCTAAATGGGTTAACAAATGAAGGTCAGTCAGTACGGAAAATTGTGAAAACTTTGAATGTGTCTCCAAGTACAGTCGCAAAAAACACCAAGCGCTACAACAAAACTGGCTCACATGAGGACCACCCCAGGAAAGGATGCTGCTGAGGATAAGTTCATCCAAGTCACCAGCCTTAGAAATCGCAAGTAAACAGCAGCTCAGATTAGAGACCAGCTCAGATTAGAGACCAGATGCACTATTATATTGACTGTCTGCACAATTTCAACCCAATTTTGCTGCTCTTCTTGTTTACTTGAATGTTATGTTTGTCTGTGGACTTAATTGGTAAAATATGTCTTGTCTTCACCGTGGGATAGTGAGAAACGTAATTTCGATCTCTTTGTATGTCTGGGCATGTGAAGAAATTGATCATCATCATTTCTTTTTCAACAGGACAATGACCCCAAACACACCTCCAGGCTGTGTAAGGGCTATTTGACCAAGAAGGAGAGTGATGGAGTGCTGCACCAGATGACCTGGCCTCCACAGTCACCGGACCTGAACCCAATCGAGATGGTTTGGGGTGAGCTGGACCGCAGAGTGAAGGCAAAAGAGCCAACAAGCGCTAAGCATCTCTGGGAACTCCTTCAAGACAGTTGGAAAACCATTTCAGGTGACTATCTCTTGAAGCTCATCAAGAGAATGCCAAGAGTGTGCAAAGCAGTAATCAGAGCAAAGGGTGGCTACTTTGAAGGAACTAGAATATATGACATGTTTTCAGTTATTTTACACTTTTTTGTTAAGTACATAATTACACATGTGTTCATTAATAGTTTTGATGAATCTTCAATGTACAAGTCATGAAAATAAAGGAAACACATTGAATAAGAAGGTGTGTCCAAAGTTTTGGCCTGTACTGTATGTGTGCTTGTATTGACCATGACAATGTGAAGCTGGATGTTGACAAACAGTATCAGCAGGGCTGTACGTTAACTTTTTTTGGAAGTAGCACTGGTGCTACAGAGGTTAAAAGTTTTGTAGCACCAGCCACAAATTCTGTAGCATCAATATAAAACCTCTAAAATCTCTAAAAACAATCACAAGTAGGGCAGTTCATCAATTGTGGTTGGGACCTAGGCCTACTGCAACTGGATTGATAAAAGGTCATGTAGTTGCAAACATCTCACCTGGCTACATTGTGTTTGAGATTAACAAAAGCTATCAGCATATGTTATTTGGTTGTTGTGTTTTTGTAAAAAAAAAAAAAAAAAAAAAAAAAAAAAAAAAATTCCTGACAGTTCCATGCAGTTCGACTTTTCAACAGGTATCAGGAAGACAGGTCATGCCATGGATTTTTTGTTAATTTTTCTTACATGCATTGGAAGTCAGTTCATTTATTTTTGAATAAGTAGAAAATATGCTTAACATTTTATTTTATTTTTAGATTTTAGATTTAATTCACGTTTAGTTTGTTCGTTTTAAACTGAACTAAAAGTGCAAAGCAACACTTCTACCTCTGCTTGCCTAATCTGAATTCACCTCAGCCCGGTCGGAAGATACTTTCGCTTTAGGTTAAACATAGCTATCACTTGTTCGATTCGCGAGGATAATTTGCAAGGTTTTGTTTGATTTGGAGTTGGATTGTTTGGATACTAGGCCTACAAACAAGTAGACATGCTTTTTAATCGCGTAGACTGCAATTACCAAGTTGAAATCAAAGTAGCCTACATTGATTCCCCTCTCACAGAAGTAGCCTATAGCCTACAGCCTACATACGCACTTCAAACAAACAAACAAGCGTTTCACAGGGAGCCTACACCGGGCGCGTAACTGAAGCGCTGCGTTCGCAATGTGCAAAAAAAGAAATGTTTTTTTTTTAACGTATCCTACACGCCGCCATGACATCTGGTGTAGGCAGCTGCACTGATCACAGTAGAAGGTAATTGCTGTAGCCTTCCTGTCAGTCTCACACGCATGCATTGTATTGCCATAAGCAAAACTGTATCGCACCAGTGCTACGTTGGTAAATCATCCATCGCACAAACTATTTTTTTTGTAGATTCAGTATTAGAGAGGCCACATAAAATAATTCTGTGGAAATGCATGGATTCCAGTTTCTTCCAGTAGCAGCAACTGGAATCCATGCGTTTCCACTGAATAATTTTTTGAATCTGATCCCTTATCATACCTGTTCATTCGTTCTCGTCGCTCGACTTATCGTGACTAAATTCAAGATGGTTGCAAACGCTAAACTTCGTGAAGATACTGTCTGTATAATCGTCTTGTAAGTAAACTACCAGTGCTTTTTCAAAGTTTTCAATCGCCTTTGACTTCTCAGGGTGGCTGGCAATGGGCATACTGTAGTAGGCTACTCAAACATGTCCTAAAACAATCCTTAACGTTCGTTTTCAAAACTGTGCAACTCACCAAGTGGTTAGTGGTGTTCCTTGATGTTCCAAAACAAGTAGCGTAGCGAAATACAGTTTCTGTCGTGTTTTATTTGGCATTTTGGAAAATCCCATTGATTTCTGTTGGAAGACTCATTGCACGTTGATAGCTGCGCCACCGTCTATGCTTCAGGTTCAAATCTTGAGCGCGGTTGTGCATAGTTCCACAATAGCAAATAAGACAGCTGGAAATAATACTGTAACGATTTGATAGCGAACCACACAGTTGTCCAATCAAAAGGTTTATTCACTGGAAACGAGAGCCGGGACACAGATAGACACAGAACACAATGCAAACAGGGCACGTCAAGCACGCACACGCACTACACATACAGGGGAGGACGCAGCCTCCCACACAAAAAGGATCACACACGAGGGAGAACTAAAAGGGAAACATGTTACAATAAAGACGCTAACAAAACTAAGGAGAATAACGACATAAACCCCCCAAATGTTCGCTCTCGTATCCCAGGATCCCCTGCGCGGGAGAACGCTAACACTGTCTTTTGCGCCGACGTTACAATACATTGCGCCGATATATTTGCTTTTAATAATAAAAGTTAAGTTATCTGTTATTAAGCCATCCCTCAAAAAACCTACCTTTGACCCTAACAACCTGGCCAACTATAGGCCTATATCTAATCTCCCTTTTTTGTCAAAAATACTAGAAAAAATAGTGTCCAAACAAATTGGTGCCTTCTTGCATATGAATAAAATCCAAGAATTATATCAGTCTGGTTTCAGAGCTCACCACAGTACTGAATCAGCCTTAGTTAAAGTTTTTAATGACCTCCTCATCGCAGTGCTGCCTTTGACACCATAGACCAGTGTTTCCCAAACTTTTTTTCTGGCGACCCACTTTTTAAAAAGGACAGACCATCGCGACCCATTACCCTGCAACCACCAATATTGTTTTAGGCCACAGGTTCTCCAACTTGTCTATGCCTCCCCCAACCATACATTGCTATAGGATCCCTGCTTTGAACACGGTTGTGTTGCATTTTGAGCACCATCAGCGTGAAAAGTTGGAAATGACTACTGAAAAGATACGTTTTAATGCGCATCCGAGAGTAGGGGAAATTCTCGCATGTTGCGCAGTCCTCATTCGTCAGCATAGTAAGCTGTTCCTGTATTTCTAAAAAAAAAATGTTGTAGGCTACGTTGCGTTGCAGACAAATGGGTCCATAACACTGTGGACGTAAATTCCAATGTAAACAGTAAATATCTCAAGTCGTTATATTGTATTGTATTATAGGCCTATTATATATAGTCGTTATATCAGAACAAGAGGCGTTTGCGCAATAGCCGGAAGAATGCGCCTTTACTTTGGAGTTAGCGAGGTAGAAAACGAGAGGAATAGTGTTTAAAATTCCCATTTAAATTGTAGACTAATATAATGCACTGTTGTGCATTTTAAATCAGAAATAAGAATGTGAGGAGGTTGCTATTAACTTTAAAGATTGCATCTGCAATCGAAACTGTATGCAAATTGAATGGCCTTATGTCCGGTCTATGGATGTCTGCTTTAGTTGACAGCACGGTCACTAGATTTTAATCGGTAAAGTTGAGGAACTGGTATCTATTAATGTTCGTGCAAATAGGCGGATTCATGTCCCTTGCAGTTTGCAACTGCAAGGTACATGGCAGGCGCCCCATAGAACGTTTTCATTTTGAGAGGTAGATATCCATGCTGGCACCCCCTCTGCGATGAGTTCGTCCCCCAGTTTCATGCGCCAGTTTCATGAGCTTTTATGACAAAACCGTGACTGTGGTAGTTAACAATCTACATCCTAATAGAAAACTCTTAGCTTTCCTGGTATCAAATGACAAATGGTATCAGTTAGGCCTATAACACAACATAAATTGTGCTGGCGACCCAAATAAAATCTCCTGCGACCCGACCCAGACTTTGGGAAACACTGCCATAGACCACAACATACTACTCCGCAGGCTTGAACATTTGATAGGCATTAGACTCAGCACTCGCTTGGTCTAGATCATACCTTTCTAACCGCAGACAATTTGTACAGGTTCACAATAAACCGTCTACCCAGACTATGGTAAAATATGGGGTGCCTCAAGGCTCAGTACTAGGGCCCCTGTTATTTTCTCTCTATATGCTTCCCTAGGCTCTGAAATTAGGAAACATGGCATTAAATTTCATTCTTATGCAGACGATACACAACTATACCTTTCCATAAAACCTGACGAATTAACTCTGTTAGCCAAACTTGACACATGTATAAGAGGCATAAAGACATGGATGACAAATAATTTCCTGCTTTTGAACTCCGATAAAACAGAAGTCATGGTTTTAGGTCCAAAAAAGATGAGGGATATCCTATCCTCATCACAGGCTACATTTACTATCCTCATCCACAAGTGTTACAAATCTAGGAGTTACAATTAACCAAGACCTATCACTACGTAATCACATAAAACAGATTACCAAAACTTCATTTTATCATTTAAGGAACATTTCAAAGCCTTACCAGACGCTGAGAAATGAATCCATGCTTTTGTCACCTCAAGGATTGATTATTGCAATGCTCTATACGCTGGCTGCAATAAACACCTGTCTAAAGAGCTTACAGCTTATACAAAATGCAGCTGCTCGCACACTCACTAGAACTAAAAAATATGAACATATTTCCCCTATCCTGGCATCTCTACACTGGCTGCCTGTTAAAAGTCGCATTGACTTCAAAATATTACTTCTAACATTCGAAGCCATTAAAGGAGAATTCCGGTGTGATATTGACCTAAAGTGTGTTGAAACATGATACCGTTGAACGTATGTCTCATAGCCCATCTCGGCTTGCTGCTACTGGAAGAAACTGGAATCCATGCATTTCCACTGAATTATTTTTGGAATCTGATCCCTTATCATACCTGTTCATTCTTACTGGTCGCTCGACTTATCGTGACTAAATTCAAGATGGCTGCAAACGCTAAACTTCGTGAAGATACTGTCTGTATAAATCGCCTTGTAAGTAAACTACCAGTGCTTTTTCAAAGTTCTCAATGTCTCGTTTTAAATGTCAGGGCCCTCGGAAGTCTACCAATGAAGTGTAGAGATACATTGAGCCTCGTAAATGGTGTAAAACAGTGATTTATTTGCATGGCTAGCCCGATGCCGAAGCACCACCATTGAAAAAGCTGTTGGTAGCATCGGCTAACTAGCGCCAGATTTTGGAGTGCAGGGGACAAGCCGAGATGGGCTATGAGACATACGTTCACACTCGGTATCATGTTTCAACACACTTTAGGTCAATATCACACCGGAATTCTCCTTTAATGGCCAGGCACCAGAATATATTAAAGATCTCCTAGTCCCATATAACCCACCCAGACTGCTACGATCACAGAATACTGGCCTTCTTGTAATTCCAAGAATCTCAAAAACTACAGTAGGAGGCAGAGCTTTCAGCTATCGCGCACCCCTCCTCTGGAATAATCTCCCTTCCTCAATTTGACTAGCAGACACCCTCCCTATTTTTAAGTCTAGACTTAAAACATTCCTCTTTACTGCCTCCCATTTAGGTATAGTGCGGTGTGGAACTTCACCCACCTCAGGGATTTTTGGAATGGACCACCCTGCTGAGTCCTCATGTGACTGGCACCCATCACGCTTGGATGGTGGTCACTGACCATACCTGCGCTGGTGTCGACTACCCGTCACCATGCCTTAGTTATGCTGCTATAGCATAGTGCTGTCATGGACTTTTCATGTGCCATGCCGTACAACCCCCCCCTCTCCTCTCTCCCCTTCTCTCTCAACTCTCCCACTCTTGCCTATTCTCACTATGGTATACTGTAACAATATATAGTACCACTGATTACTTATTGACATTAACCATTTGGATTTTCAGTAATACTAACCCACTCTACATCTCTCTTTCTTTCTCTTACTGTACCTCACTTGTGAGGTATATCATCACCAGTCATCAACCATCCGTGTGCTTGGCCCTCCTCTCACCCATCTCACCTGAAGTCCCATCCTCGACTGCCCTATTACTGTCCTCCAGTGGCGGTTCTAGGATTTTTCTGAGACAGGGGCCATAAAGGGGCCACATCATACACTGAGGGGCCAAGAACTGGTCAACATCCATACACAGAAAATCCCTTGTTCAGTAAGGCAGAGGCACGTTGTCTCCGTGATATGCAGGACTATACGCAGTATACCCAAAGTCCTTTTAGGCAAGTCCCTCCACTCGACGGCCATATTGCAACGCTTTTTGGGCACTCATCGGGCATCCTATTCGGCAGAAATGTGCGTGCACAAGGCTTCACGACACCAATCTTGCTCCAGCGTGATTGGCATGATGTCTTCACAACACACCATATGATTGGCTCAATGTATTCACATTAGTGTTAATTTCGTCAGACAAGACGAGAGGAAATATGTTCGTCAACAACCTTTTTTTTTCATGACTAAGACGAGACGGCACTAATGTCCTGAAACACTGACTAAGACTAAGACTATCTTAAGATGCATTATTGTTGACGAAAAAAGACGAGACTAAAATGTTTTGCATTAAATAAAAACTAAGATAAAATCTCTTCATTTTCGTCTACAAAATGAGAAGACAGAATTTCTAGCTGTTACATTTTCAAAATATTCCGAATGAGTTCATGCAACAGCTTTCCTGTAGGCTAGTCTACGTGCTGTTGCTGCAACCGTGTGGCTGCAACACGAAACTACATGAAACAAGAACACTGGAGATTTCTGCCAGAGTTAAGCTAACTACCTAAGCTTTATGACACAATGCTACATACCCAGAAGTTGAAGCTTCTCTCATACAAATTAACATCCCCCAGAATGTCCATACGAAAATGTTCAGCATGTAATGTCAACTATTTGACTAGTTACACTGATGATGCAAAGTTTGCTAGCAAGTAAGCTAATATGGAAAGTTCGCTAGCAAGTTAGCTATGGCTAAGATGGAGAGTTTGTTTGGGGAATGTGTTGCTTTTGGGCGCATATCGCCATCTAGCGTGGCGGAGTAAAACATTAATACTTAAGTCTACGACAGTGTTTCTCAAACTTTTTCAGACGAAGGATCACTTAACTAACCCTAGAACCCTAGCTAAAAAAAAAATAAAGATTAGACCTACTTCAACAGTATATTAACAATAGGCCTACTCACTGAACCACCTTGCTTATTGTCTTTGCACTTTGCTTATTGTGTCAGAGGATTCATATGATTTAAACTGGCATATCTTACATAGACAGTGTTGCAGAACTGTTTGGATTTACATACAAGTTGGTTCAATATTGCAAACAACTCATCTATATTATATTTTACCACGTCTGCTCGCGGACCACTTGGGATAGCTTGCGGACCACCACACTTTGAGAAACACTGGTCTACGAATATCATGACAGTGGTCCAGTCAAATCTTTTACTGTCTATGGTCAAATCCCAGCCGAGCTATAACTGTAGCTTGACTTACCTGTGCATGTAAACATACATACAAAAAATCAGAGTAATTATAACAGACGAGTAGCCCTGTGGACACACAATATTGTTGGAAAATTGAGATGTGTGAAACACTATTTGACTCAAATGGTAATCAGAAATAATTTGTTATAAAAAAAAGACTAAAATGTTTTGACTAAAACTGACTAAGACTAAGATACCTTCAGTTTTTATTTGACTAAAACTAGACTAAAATGATGAGACTTTTAGTCGACTAAAACTTGACTAACAAAAATGATATTTGAATGACTAAATATGACAAAGACTAAAAAGGGCATTTCGTCACAAGACTAAGACTAAATTAAAAATAAGTGACAAAATTAACACTAATTCACATCACACCCATGCATTTCTATGGAGGATTTTTTGAGTGCTGTGTCTCCTCATTAGAAAGTCTCTGGTATACCCACTTAAAAAGCATCACCATCTCAGTATACCCACTTAAAACAGACAAGGATGGGTATTAATATTTGGGGTTGATCACAGTATACCCACTACAGCTAACTAGACTACACCACAGCAGTAAGGTGCATACATTTCACCAGTCTTACCTTGTTCAAATACTTGAATGCTAAATGCTAAAAAACAAAAAAGCCAATACAATTCTTAACAATTTTCCCATTTATTTATAATGTGCATTGAAAACACAATACAAAACTAAAATATAATAGACACTTCAGTGGAAATACATTGATATTTTAAACAGAAATCATACATCATCATACACACATTTTTCGTTCAATTAAACAAGTTTTACTTTAACTGTTTCCCCTTTTGTTGATAAGAGAAACCACTTTCACTGCCAGTTTGCGTACATTAAAACAAACACACACACAGCATGTGAGCAACAACTACATCATATTGTAGCGTCGGCGCATAAAGACTGTGTTAGCGTTCTCTAGCGAAAGGCATGCTGGGACACGAGGGTGAACAATCGGGGGGTTTATGTCGTTATTCCCCTAAGTTAGAAGTGTAAAGTTGGTGTTTTTATCGTAACCTGTTTCCCTTTTTAGTTATCCCTCATGTGTGTTCCTTTTCGTGTGGGGGGCTGGACCTCCCCTGTTGGTGTAGTATGTGTGTTTCCTTGACCTGCCCTGTGTGTATTGTAATCTGTGTCTGAGTCCCTGCCCTCGTTCGTGAGCCAATAAAGCTGCCATTGAACAACGTTGGTGTCGAGTGCATTAAACGTTACAATATTTACACCATTTTTTCAACAACTTATTTGGAATAGTCTTTGAAGCCATCGTCTTGCTTCCAGTTAGAAAAGCCTGATTCTGATTTGAAGACTGACGATGGGTCATTTGAAAGCGAAAATTACGGAAGGGGTAGCAAAACACTAAAGATGGAATATTCCTACCATTTGAAGTCTTTGTATCAGAAGTCATTGAGTGGCCTCTTTCTATTTCCATGTTGCATCTTGCGGAATACCAGTTTAGGAGAGGTTGCACAGAACCATCTGAATGGGAAATTTCTGGAGAGAAGAAAATGAAACAAGTTTGAGTAATTTAATTGTTATTAACTTTCATAACCCACTGTCAACCTGGTGTTTCTAAAATGAATGACAAAATATGCTTACTGTAGTGGCAATAGGAAATAGCATCATACCATTAGGAGCAGCTATGCTTGGTGACTGGTGGTTCTGAAGACTGTGGGTTGAAGTCACCAGCTCCTGCGCCATCCCAGTCTGTAGGTGAAACACAAATGCGTGTTTCACAAAATCCATGCTTGTATTCAGCATGTCGTCTGGCAACTGTAAAACCAGTTATTATTTTTTAAATACATTTTAAAAATTCAGGCTTTCCTCTTCGGTGGAAGCCACAAACCAGCTACAGTCTACTCCTGTGTGGCATATACAGCTCAGTGGCGATTGCTGCTCTTTGGAACAGGGGAAGCTCTGATAAAAATGGTCAATTATTAAATTAATATTATTAAGGTGCTATATTGTTCTTTGAGGGCAAAAATGATCCCAAAACCCAGAATAGGCCAAACAGTAGGCTATAGAGTTGGCATGGCAGACATGGCATAATGTAGCCTACACCGTTATATAGCGCACTACCTAACTTAGCCTAATACACAACTGAAACAAAGGCAAGTCACAAACTCTGTAACTCCACATTACGGTTTTATTTACAGTATGCTACAATTTACAAAGACAAAGAGAAACCGACTGTATTGCTCCCAAATTATGAGAATTTGAGCTGCAACTTGCCTTGCCTCTCGAGTCGACTTCACCTGCCAACACTAACGTTAACGCATCCCTTGAACTTGAACCACTTCCTGTCAGATCACGACATATGCTGTCAATCAAAAAGAGTCCAGCCTCTATTAGTGTTGTCACGATACCAAAATTAATGTTTTGATACCGATACCAAGTCAAGAATTGCGATTTCGATACTTCTTCGATACTTTAAAAAAAAAATTATTTGATTTGGGGGCCCCACCACCTTGACATCATCATCAGTAATATTGAATATACTGTAGTGTGATCATTCACAGCAGTGGCCATCCCAGATTCGGCTTGATTCTCTCCACACAAACACACATGGAAAATGATGGCTTATGTCATATTTCATATATTCTGCATAATTACTAGTAAATATATTTAGCAATTTGAAAACTATTCTAAAAGTATAACTATTTTTAAACTATTACACTTAGGCATATCTTTAATGTGGTGTTCTAGGTCTAATTGAGTGCACATTAGTGATGTGTAGGTGTAATTGAGTGCCTGTCACTTTAAGAAATACGTGAGAGTAATTGGCCTTGTCTCACGGTAAGGATATGTGGATGCAATTAATTATATTTTGTATGTCATTAGATAAAATAAATGTTCAAAAAATGTACAAGTCGAAGAAAATCTTTCTGGGATCATAGAAGAGATAAGTGTCTTGCAATGTTCATTAATGATTTTAGCGAGCACTATTGTCAAACGTGACCTGAGCTAGCGGAAGTTAGCAAGGATCTCTCTTCAGATGTAAAGTTTGCAATGGTTGCTTAGCCTATTTCTAAATTACATTGAACCCAAATAGTAGGCTTAAATGACCAAAATCCCACAGCCTAGGTAGGTTAGCAACACAAACTTCAGAGATGCAAGTGAGCAAATCAACTTGATATTAGCCTATTATTATATGTTACCATAGCATCACTTGAACTAGCAGCCATGTCTCACTGTTTATAGCACGACAGCTGCGCTTACGTGTGTGTGAGGAGAAAAGACGCACAGTGACAGGGGAGGAGGCGCTAGAAGCATGCCTTGTGCACACGCATGTTACTTCAAAAGAACACGGTCATTCTCAAAAGTATCGATACTAATAAAATTAGGCATCGTGACATTTTTAATTTCAGGGTATTGCGATACTTTTGTAGTATCGGTGCACCGTGCAACACTAGCCTCTATGACAGTTCCTCCAATCATCATACAGAAGCTCGGCATCCGGGCCATCCCACTGTCCCATTCACTCCCAGAGACGCTGGGCTTCCCTGGAAATGATTTTGCTTGTCCAATAAACGTGTAGCTTTTCTGCACTGAGATCAGCTCACTTTAGCCTAGAAATCTAGACGCACCCTAGCGGCAGCCAGGGCTAGTCTAGCAACTCGAGTTGTGAGCTCGAAAAAATTAAACTGTCAGGCCAATCAAATTGTGTACATCGAGTTTGTTAGGCGGGCTTAACATAATGATTGATGGCAGAGTTGCAACGGTTTGGCTTGAATTCCCTGCTACTTGAAAACTAATAAGATAATGTTGTTGTTGGCGAACAGTGTGACACGAGTTAAGCTTGTATTAAGTTGGCAAAACTGAACTAGCCCCGCTGGTGGGAAACGCATGGGACTCATCGCGATGTCCTATTGCGTGCAGAGGGAATTTGAAAGACAACCGATTATCCCGCCCCTCGGACTGAGCACTGCGAACGGTGAGTGCCCAGACCCTACATTTTAATGTGGGTCTGGCTCGTCAGGCTAAGCTCACTCTGTAGTGCCATTGAAAGTCCAGTGAAGCCAAGCGTCAATGGGTTTTTTGCATGGTTTTTTGATGGATCGTGTCGTCACCGCAATGTATTATAGTGCGAAATCACGATAAATGACCGGCAAAACCTTATTGCTGAACAAACTAGCCATGAAGATGAACATGTTTTCAGCATGTTCTAGTTGGAATAGTAGGCTAGAAGCTAATGTAATAGTGTTATTTGATGCGATTTTCCGTGATATTTTAGGAGGCTGAGCTTCCCCTGTAGTCTTAGAGCAATCTCTGCCTGTCCCCGTCGTGTCAAGCGTCCGGTGTGGGCTCATATGGCGCCTGTATTGAGGGATGTAAATGTAGAACACCACCTTCTCTGCATGTCAATAGTGATGGGCCAGTAACCCAATACAGGAACAAGTAAAACTTTTACCTACTCAACACAGTGCCTTTTCTGTGTGGCTTCAAAGGGGTCAGGAGATAGGAAAGGAGTCCTTGATGTAGTAGGTAGGGCTGTGAAGTAGGGGTCGACCAATTATCGACTGGGCCGATTATTAGGGTCGATCGATATTTAGCATTTTAAAAATAATCGGTATCGGTCATTTTTTCCACCGATAAGCCGATTTTGAAATGGATAAAGAATGAAACGCGCTACTTTGCCTGTAAAGCGTCTCTCACTCCCTGCATTTGCTACTCTGTGGTCGAGAGCATTGTCCCGCCCACTACACCGCCTGATTTGTTAGTTATCACGAATGCAGCCAATCAGGATCGAAGACTGAACACAGAAAGTTTAGGATTCTCACTGAGGCAGACTGTAGACTGGGCTTCAGCTGTACGGAGCTATTTTTCGAAGATAAGGAAGGTACCTTACATTGCTGATGTTGCAATGAATCACAATAATCTACGGTTACATGCAGCTATTCCGACATGACGCTACTTAGACATTGGCGTCTAATTGTTGAAGTGGCGGCATTAACATTGATTTTCAAGCGTCCCACTATTGCGACATTTTTTTTTTCCATTGTCGGAGTAGCGACACTTGACCTTTTCTTTCAAACGTCCTGCCATTCCGACACAAGGTCACAACAGTGGCATAGCCAGGATTTTTCAACGGAGTGGATTTTTGCGAAGTATAGGCCTAGGGTGGGCCTTTATTTTTTTATTCCAATATGGGCAGCATAGGCCTACAGTAATCGTCCCAACTTTAAACAACACACGAACACACAAACAAAATCCATCAATTTGCAATGACCACGGCTGAAGAGTATAATATGACTATTCATTAGGCCTACATAATTAGCCCATATGAAACTTGTGCGGCCTTTATTGGTGCGGATTATGCATGATGCAGCGTATGCAGGAAATTACTGTATTAATATAAATGCCAGTACAATTATCATTGTACTTAAATCAATGAATGTGATTATGTCCTAGTTACGTGTGCTTTAGTGTCGTACACTGACATTCATCAATGGGGATAGTCGCCGACCCTCATTAGATGTGGATATTTGGAGGCAAGGATAGCCTTCAAGAAACAAGGTTATCGCAGTTGCTGTGAGACATTCGGCCCTTCTCTAGTCTCTCTCAAAATCAAAACACACCCAATTCACGCTTGGACTTTTCGATTATGTTTCTAAATGTTGGGACTGATGGCCACTGAACTCTGGGGGTTATTTGAACGTTCGTTGTGAAGTGGTTTACTGTAAAAGGAGCGTCAGATATCCCGTCTGTCTTTGCACAATTATAGGGCCATGATAATGCATGCACTAGCCTAGAGTCGATAGAAAGAAGACTAAATAAATATGCAGACATGTTATGTGCAATTCAACAACTGCACGCATGACATGTAAAAAATATAGGCCTAGCCTACATTATTGTGTAGTAAATTGAGTTTATCCAACCTGCTGGCAAGCCAAAATGCGTTGCATATGGCTTTATCATTTTCCTCTAAAATGCAATAGCCTATAAGCAACTTGAATATATCGCACACCCAGTTCGAACACCCTGATGGACACTGAACTCTGGGGGTTATTGGGAAAAACATTGTTTGGAGTGGATGGCGGGTGGATTGTTGATGTCTGCAGGTGCAGATGACATGACTACAGCTCATCCATGCATGTTGGAATTTGATAGGATACAGGAACTGCAGAGATAAATTGAAAATGAGGATTGGTAATGTCGGAATAGCGGTATTAAAAAAAAAACAGAGTAGGGGCATGTCTAAATAGAGGCATGTCGTAATAACGGTATGTCGTAATAGAGGTCGTCGTAATAACGGGATGTCGTAATAAAGAGTGAACCCCATAATCTACACTGAAGTTACAAAAACACCACTTTGTAAGTTATTGTCTCTGATCCGGATCAATAAGCAGTGGTGTAGTGGGGATTTTTTTAGTGGGGGGATGCTATTTTATGACGTCATAACAAATAATAGACCAAGCCTGTTGCACATATCCAACACACACAGTCTGAAAATAATTGCTAGACGCCGAAATTGTAGCTATTCCAATTAAATTATCACCAACAACAATCTTAATATGTGCTGCTTTATTATCTCATTCTCCTAACTGCACACACATTCATTCAGGCTAGACTATGGCTCTCTAACCAATCCTAAAACAGATGAAACACGGCAGACAGCGCTGCTTAAAAAAACACCAGTAGGCAACTTACATTTGATTAGCTTTTCATTAAAGGAAAATTCCGGTATTTAGCACTTTGAGTCCCTTTTCTGGTTTGTTTTGGATAAACTAGAGTGGTGGACACTTACATTTTGACGATTGGTCCTGTCTCGACTTTTCTGACTCGTTTTGAATCACCTTTGACTAGTCAGAGTGGCTGCCTACAGGCATGCTCAAACATGTCCTAAAACAACCCTTAACGTTCGTTTTCAAAACTGTGCAACTCACCGAGTGGTTAGTGGTGTTCGTTGATGTTCCAAAACAAGTAGCGTAGCGAAGTTTCTGTCGTGTTTTATTTGACATTTTGTAAAATCCCATTGATTTCTGTTGGAAGACTCATTGCACGTTGATATTACTGCGCCACCAACTATCTATGCTTCAGGCTCAAATATTGAGCGGAAGTTTATACGCGGTTGTGAGGTGTCTGAAAAAATAGTTCTACAATAGCAAATAAGACGGCTGGAAATCATACATTGCGCCGATATATTTGATTTTAATAATCGGTTGATCAGTTTGTCTGCATAGACCACGAACGTGGTGCGTTTTTGTAAACATTCTGATAGCAGGGCTAATTCATGCAGTGTGTCATACATGAGAGCTAAATCTAACACAAACTGCTTTGAGGTCAGCCGCTTTATCAGAGGCCGATCGCCTCTGATCTGTTTTTGCAAAGCTGAAGTGAGCACACAATGGATCAAAGTTGTTCCAAACAGCAGATACTGTGCGAAAAGAACTAGCCACCCATCTTGTACTCAACACACGGCTGATTTTCCCCACTTGTTGTTCCAATTCGGTAGCACACTCAGTCAGTTCTCTTTGGTTTTGGGGTGATCTGCTGTACACAGTGTATAGTTTGTCCATAAATGCTTGAAAGTGGTTCACACCACTGACGTCAGACACAGTGTCACCCACAGCGAGCTCTAGCCGGTGATTTAGGCAATGCCAAGTCAATATATTGGGATAATGTTCAGCCAGTTGCTTTGCTACGCCAGATTTTTCGCCCCAACATGACACTGGCTCCATCACTTGCGAATGCAACTAAATGTCTCTTCAAATATTCGTCATCGAAGCCATGTGCTTGGAGGCACTTCAGAAGATAATGCATGATTGTGTTCGCTGTTTGGTTCGGAAGTTCAATTAAATCAAGAAACATAAAATGTGGATCACAGCTTTTGTCTGTTTCACATTAAGGTATACATTAAGTGCAGTTTTAGATCCTAGACTAGTCGATTCATCAATGAGGATTGAAATTTTACCTTCTATGGCTTGGATTCGTTGGCAGGCTTTTTTGCGCATCTGTGAAGCTATATGGTCCGTTATCTGTGCTGCGCTATAGCGGGAGTGCAAACCTATACCAGTTTAGACCCCGTTCTCACACGAACTCCGACAGTCCATGATGATCTGAAAAAAGCCTGTCGTTCTGTGCCAAGTAGTAAACACTGCGGAACACTGCACAAGAAGCCTTCATATAGGAAGCGTTCATGGTGTCAAACTGTGTCCAGTATCCCTCTTCTGGTATTCTCCTGAATGCGTTGAGCGGCAATGTGGCCATTAGACTAAGTGTTTCAGAATCTTTTTCCTAAGAGAGGATAGCATCATACTCTTCTCTGTTCTACTGTGGGTGACAGTAAAGGACCGCCATTCATCTCCCATTCTGGTGCCTTGGGTTTAAAAACCAACAAATCAGCAATTAAATTAAATTAAATGGAAGAACATACTTTACAGCCAAGTTTTCCATGTCTGGCATCTAACCAGGGGTATGCCACCTTTTTTTCGCCCACATCTCCTCAGTCCATATGAGGAAAGGTGAGCTGCTGTCCACGGAGCTTCCCGCGACGACCTCTAGCATGCTAGTGTAACAGGGGAAGGGCCAAGGGGCCAATCACAGTAGCCTGACTACGCCACCCTGAGGCCTAATGCATCAGGGAATCTTTAAGAGATCGTACCTCTAAACAGAGACAGCTCGTTCAGGTTCAAATATTACACAAAGGAGACATGAATTCCAGCAAAGCAAAAGATTTATTACTACAAAGAGTTTGGGAAGTGGAGATCTGAGGGTGGCAGTTATGGAAGTCCACACAAATATCATGCAAACATCATAAAAGGTTCACCTGTTACACAGCAAAGCTATAAGCAGCACACCAGAAACACCACACGTGTGCTTAGACTAGACCTCCCTCAGAGCCACCTCCCTACTAAATAAACATAAAAGTTACACAAACAGAAGGACAAGACAGGCAACACAAAAACCAAACATAACAAATAACCAAAGCAAAGACAAGACAGCAGCACGACCCATGTTACTCCACCAGCATGACTGTGCTGCCTAAAAGAACAGAACACAGAAGATTAAACAATGAAAACACCACAATATACATAACAGAAAACCACAAATGACGACTAGACTAGAATGACGGCTGTCTACACATCACTTTTCTTCTCTTGTTTTGATAGGCAAGGCTGCTTTAGGGGTTTCATGGTGATGACGATCATAAATATATAACTAAATATATTTTTATGTTGTAGAATGTTTATTTGAGGTGTGTAGCCTAGCATCATTGCCAACAACGTCAAGTTGTTAAATATTAAAATGCAAATAAAAATGTATTGATTTTTGTATATTTTTTTTTAAAATCATGCCAGAAGAAGTGGGGGGATGGCGTTCCCCCGCGTCCAATGCCCACTACACCCCTGTCAATAAGTAAAGCACCCACTTCCTTCATTTAGCGAATTCCCGATTGATGCATGTTACTGATATGCTGTTTATGCTACTAGTTAGCCTACAAACTCGAGTGCTGTGCGTCGGAGTTCTTTGCCTCTGCCTCGCCCGTTAATTGTGAATAACGGGACACCTCGGCGGACGTTATCTCTTAGGCCTACATAGTAGACAAGTCCTAAATTATGCGATAGCGAACGTCAAAAAGTCTAGTTGCTCCTTTTTGAAACGGACTGACAGAAAAGACTAGCCTACATGCACCCAGGGCCAGCCGTAATTTAATCCGACCTGAACTAAATCGTGTCCTGAGCTGGCTATTAACGTGCCTTTTAGGCTCTCAAAAGTGTAGTTTATAGCCTACATATGGACACAAATTGCATGCTTAAATAGCCTAAGAACTATTTTAAAACGGTTTTGTTAAACTATTCAACCATAACACTTGCCAGTACGCATGCACCTCTTCCTCTCTCGTGCACTCACACACACAATGGCAAAGCATCCTCTTTGTGACAGGTCCATTAACAAGCACATAACACATATGTGTAGGCCTAGTCTATGAAAATAATTGCTATCACTCAGCTCTTGGATTAACATGACACAGGATTTACACTTGTGATGCAAGTTGATAGACAATTGTGTATCAAACGAAGAAAAAAAAAAGTTTGCATAATTAAATGCTTTTGAATAAAAAACAATTGCAGCATATCGCCTTTACTATCTACCCCCCTTTTTGACAACTGACTTATCGGTTTTACATATCGGTTATCGGCCTCCTGTTTTGGTAATAATTGATATCGGCCCTGAAAAAAACATATCGGTCGATCCCTACTGTGAAGTGTCAAGTGTTATTGCCACATCCCATATAGAACCACAGACAGCAATTATTTTATCTTAATTAAGTTTATGAAAGTTGGGCTTTCCAATTTACTCAAAGGCTGCATACGGTGTTCATTTAGGACATCCTCAGACTCAGGTGTCAGACTCAGAAAAACATCGGTCATCTTCAGACAAAACAGCCTCAGCGTCAGAAAAACCTCTGTCATCTTCAGACAAAACTGCCTCAGCGTCAGAAAAACCAGACTCAGGTGTCAGACTCAGAAAAACATCTGTCATTTTCAGACAAAACTGCCTCAGCTTCAGAAAAACTTCTGTCATCTTCAGACAAAACTGCCTCAGCGTAAGAAAAACCTCTGTCATCCTCAGATAAAACTGCTTCAAACCAAACTGCCTCAGAAAAAGTGAGTCAGGTCTCAGAAAAAACGCTGTCAGAAAAAGTGGAGTCAGGTCTCAGAAAAAACGCTGTCAGAAAAAGTGGAGTCAGGTCTCAGAAAATCAGGTCTCAGAAAAAACGCTGTCAGAAAAAACAGAGTCAGACGAAAAAGTCTCAAATGAAAAGTTATCGTGGGGACAGATGAAGACGACGGATACAGAACGGTGAGTTTAATATTATGCTTAATACGTTATTCTGTCACTGGCAGGATAGGAATTTCACGGCGGCCACGACGGCCATGTCCGTCGTAGCCCCTTGCGTTGGCCGTGAAGCCCCTTTGAAAATCATAGGTTTACAGGCCACGGTGGCCTTGGTGCCCCCTTCTTCTTTTAATATTCTGCTTTGTGTCCTACTAATAGCGATTTTTATTTAGCCTGCGGCCTGTCAAAATAATCTTAGCATTCACAGCGCAAATTAATTTAGTCTTTTACGCAGTGGAGAAAGTGACATCGCAAAAAAGTGCGTCCAAATTCACCCATTCTTCTCAGTTGAACTACTCGCGAAGTAGCCTATTCATCACACAGACATCACAAGTGATGTCACGTGAAAGAGCTTTTTCTCAGCTTTTAAACGATGTTAGCCGATAATTGCTGTGTTGAACGGTTCGCGAGAAAAGTAAATATAATTCAATTTAATCATACATTCTACTGAAGGTTTTGCGTCCATGATCTCCCTACCCATTCATCTCGGTGGAATACTTTACGAACCCTTCTTTTAACACATGACAAACCACATCTCAGAATAAACATCAGACCTTACCAAACATAAAGGTGTAAAGCAGTCCCCTGTACAGTTAGCCGTTCCAGAGTAATCCAGTTTTGAATTTGCAGTAAATTTCGACATGCATTGATGTCTCCAAATTTGGGCTTTAAGTTTTACAATGTGTTTAAATTGTTCCACATGATTTCATAACGGGCCAAATACAACATAAATGTTACAAATATCGCCTAGATATTGGTAAATCAGAGGACAGCTGACTAAGAGTTTGTGAAAGTAGCCTGATCACAAAATGCTAAGCATCTAGGCTATGTGAGTTTCTTAAAGATGAGCTGTGCTTAAATTTAAATTGTCCAATACATGATTTCATAGCAGGCCAAATATAAAATAAATGTTATATATAGCCTAGATATCTGTTTTTATTAGATGATCAGATGATTTACAGTTATATGTAATATGTCATGTTTCATGTTTTTGTAATGTTTCATACAATGATGCAGGTCTACTGCAGTGAATAGGCTAAATACAACTTTGATAATTTTTATAGCCTACTACTGTATAGTTAACTTTGGCCTTGGTGCCCTGACATGTGGCCTTTGTGCCCCCCACCAAATATGCCCAACTGAAGGCCAAGTGGCCTTGCCCCCAGAATGGTGAAATTCCAAGCCTGGTCACTGGCATGTTATATTTGGTGCTTGGTTAGATGTAAATTATAAGTAAAGGTAGAAAGTGATCCAATGGTATACACATTGTAGGAAATCCATGGATGTAACTTAGCTAACCTCACTTCGTAGTAACATTAGCAGCTGCTGTAAGGCACATACCGGAGTAAGCTACGTACTACATACAGCAAAATAATTTGTTTTTCGTAGGATTACGGTACATTCAATGAGCTAGGGAAAAGTGGGTTAAACATTTTTCCACCACGAAAGTCCAGAACGACACCTGGACCATTATTTCTTACTTTTGCTAACCGTTTCCCAGTTGTACACTACCTACCAGTAAGAAACCTGCATCATTATCATCACACCATTATTCCCAAACCCCCATAAAGACAAATGTGCTATGTCATGATGTAATACCATTATGATAATACATGAAATAGCAGGTACCAACAACAAGGCACATTTCTCTAAATAAGTTAAGATAACATCTCATATCAAATGAATTCAACAACGCTGCAGTTATTGTCCCCTGGGGATTACATTTCAAGTACCTGTCTATCTTTATGTCTGTCTATTATTGTTGTGCTAACGTTTTATAATGGTATTATATGGTATTACATCATGGCATAGCACATTTGTCTTTATTTAATACTTAATACTTTTCTGAGACCTGATTTTCTGAGACCTGACTCCACTTTTTCTGACAGCGTTTTTTTCTGAGACCTGACTCCACTTTTTCTGACGGTGTTTTTTCTGAGACCTGATTTTCTGAGACCTGACTCCACTTTTTCTGACAGCGTTTTTTCTGAGACCTGACTCCTTAGAGATCTTTTTCTGAGGCAGTTTGGTTTGAAGCAGTTTTATCTGAGGATGACAGAGGTTTTTCTGACGCTGAGGCAGTTTTGTCTGAAGATGACCGATGTTTTTCTGAGTCTGACACCTGAGTCTGAGGATGTCCCAAAATGAACACCGTACTGCAGGTCTCTGACAATATACTGCACCACCAGGTTGTCCAGCTGTGGCAGGGAGATGACAACGGAGCCGCTACTGTACGCAGTTAATGGGATTACACCTTGAAAGGCTAGCCGGGTGCTTCAGTTCAATGTGCCGTTTTAGGTTTGCTGTGGATGTGATTGAAGTGCGGATTTTCTTTTTAGAAAGTTTGCACAGAAATGTAAGATTTTCCCCATCCTCACCGACCTTGTCATAAAACTCGTTTAAATGATCATACGACGCCTCCTTGCCACTCCATGTCGCTTACATGCTGCTTTTTGTTTTTATGACGCATTTGGCGGTGCGACAGTGGTGGCTGGTGTTGCCAGATTGGGTGTTTTTTCCACTACAAGGCCTGTTTACTGTGTGTTTTAGCCGGGTTTTCGCCTGGAAGGCTCTATAGAAATCTGGCACCCTATTGAACGGAGTTAAACTGAGAGAGTGTGCCGTTCACAGACACCAGAATGAACAAGTTCACAGTAACGTTCATCAGGCAGTAATACAGTATGTTCAGTTCACGTTCGCCCAAAATATGAACTATCGTTCAATGAACGCGCTCAGGCACACTGGCAACATCAAAGATCAATAATGAAAATAAGTAATACCATAAATATACATACCATAACTCATAAGAACCACTTAATTAATTAAATGTAAGCTGAACAGATGTCTTTTGACCCCTCTTGAAAGACCCAAAACTATCATAGGAACGCAGAACACTGGGCAACTCATTCCCCCAATGAGGAACCACTAAGGAAAAGAGTGTTTAATTTGACTTAGCGCCTAACGTTCATGGCTGGTCGACACAACAGGCGCTCGTTAGAAGACCGCAGTGGGTGGTTGGGGTGGTTTTTGCTCATAGCACTGGTGCTACAGAGGTTGATAGTTTTGTAGCACAGGTCACAAAAGTTGTAGCACGATCTGTTTCCCTCTCTAAAAACATTTACGGGCAGTGCAGTTACTCACAAATGACTTGTTGCATTTGTGTTACAAGACACAGATTCCAAACCTTCAAAAGCATTGTTTTCGGAGAGTCAATGTCTTTATTGTATAGAAATTACGACCACACACAAAAACAATTAGTCTAGTCGTGATCCCCATAGGCCCAATAGTAAACCCAGAAATGTTGAGTACCCTAAAGTTTTATTGCAGAAATGTCTTCTATAGGCCTAGTGGGTGGAATTCAACTTGGTTGCCTAAAGTTGCACTTTGGGCAATTTGCATAATTAGCATAAATAGGCAATTAAGGCGAGGCAGTACAGGTGAATAGGGTAAAAAATGTAAATAATAGATATCACCATGAAACTTTCTGAGTTGATTACTTAAAAAAATGTATTGCATGTTTTTTATATTTTAATGTTTACATATGCAAATAAGGCCCTATCTCATTAAAAATGCTCTAATTTGCATACACACAAAAGCAGATAGTGTGATAAAGCCAGGCTCAAAATTGTTTTTCCAATGTAAACACGTATACTTGGGGGGGTGAGTTGGTGAAAACCTTTAAGAAACTTGGTAAGGAGGCAGTGTTGACCTATGGACAGACAGATTAAGAAAGTGTGCCATGCAAAACTAGAAAAACACTCCGAGAGTACAGACCTCCGCCAAGCGAAAACATAACCGCCTCCTGGATCCAGACGGTGATCCGGATCACTCCCAAACTTTTTGAGTTATCTTGCGAACAAACGGATGAACAGACACACACACAAACAAAAAAACAAACCCCGATGAAAACATAATCTCCTTGGCGGAGGTAATAACTATATAACAGCATGCACACACACAAACCCACAAGAACTATATACAATATGCAAAATAACTATATCCACTAACTATTTTTTACTCTATTCACCTGTACTGCCTCGCCTTAATTGCCTATTTATGCTAATTATGCAAATTGCCCAAAGTGCAACTTTAGGCAACCAAGTTGAATTCCACCCACTAGACCTATAGATTACATTTCTGCAATAAAACTTTAGGGTACTCAACATTTCAGGGTTCATGAAATCACGACTAGACTAAATAGCTATAATCAGCTCAAATTTCCATTTATCGCATGAACATATTGCATGAATTGAACAGTTTTTTCATATAAAAGACAAAAAACAAACAAACATGTGAACCAGTATGTGTGTGTGTACAGGTTTGGCATGTCTGCTGGCCACATTTTTCCATTTGGCCTCCTAGCCCTCTCAGAAGAGGAAAACAATTTTGCTGCTACCCTAGCGAGGTAGCCGAAAACCCCTCTTCACACTGAGAGGCCAAAATTGGCATGACGAGCAGTATTTCAGCCAAGTGCAGGAAGTTTTGAAATAAAAGTAGTATACCTATAACTCAATACATTTATTCAGTACAGTAAACAAAACGTTGTAATTTTTTAAGTATGCTAACTGCTGCTCAAAATACCTCAAAATCTGAACAATACGGCTCCTTGGTGAGAACTGCCTGCCACAGCCCTAAGTAGGACTTGTCTGCAAAAGTGGTCCTGATGAGGGCCTTCAGCTGCTGCCATTCCTGATGGACCCTGTCAGTCTGGCATCCACCACTTATTCCATAGAAAAACAGGGAGAGAGATTAGGGTAGGACTAAGGTATGGGAACATTTAGACATAAATTAGACATTCAACATATAAAAACATCTACTCTGTCTCAGACCACTGTACACCTAGTATAGAATGAGACATTGCAAAATTGTCCTATCTGCTCACTTTCTGAGAGGGTTGTCAAAATGTTGCAGAAGAGAACCTATGCCCTGCCATAGTCCAATAATGCTTCTGGACTCTCCGGCCATGCATCGTGGTTGAATATTTTAAAGCAGTTGACTACACCTTCCCCTGACTGACTGAAAATGCAGCTGAAGCGTGACTTCATCTCTTCTACAGCAATGTCAACAGCTGCTTCAAAGTGCCGATTATTGCAAACATCAGTTGGAGCTTTCCCTAAAAATCATGGTGACATCAAAATTGAAATACCAATAACTACACTGAAAGAATCATTTTATAAATATATTCTCTTATTTGCTATTGCACCACACCTGAAAGGTAACACTTTCTCCCTCAGTCTGAATGCTCAGAAATGTTTCTAGCATTCCTCCTAGCTTAGGCCTCGTCTTCATCCCTTCCAGTTCAAATACAGTGCTTTGAAGCTCAGAAGACGCCTTGGGTAATATTAAGTCATTTGACTGTAGGATTCGGCTAAGGCTCCCTAGCTCTGCAAACATATCAGCGATAAAATGGCTGAATGTGCAGAATTCAAGTCGCTCCATCTCACACTTGATCTAGAAACGTCGAATTGCAGCAAATCACCAATTCAGTAATAGTTTAGTGTACCACTTAAAGTTTAATTTCATTACTGAAAAGAAATTACTGTCCTTATTAGCTCTTCCCTGCGCTTCAGCCGATGGAGATGATGCTGAGAGATGGCTCATATGCTCTTCATCCTGTCCACCTGTTTTCAAATACATGCTCAACATGTGGAATCCATCGCGTACGTTTGACACTGGAAGGTGTGCTGACGTTGACTCCCAGCATTTCACTCATTGCTCGCAGCTCATTGTAACTATCCACTGGCTATACATGTAGCTTAAATTCAGTGACTCCACGTCTCATACTGATGTCCAATATCCAAGTTTATTTACTGTTGGAACACCGTGAAAACTAAGACATACAAAATACAAACATATGTAACAGGGTGATACATAGGAAGGGCCAAGGGGCCAATCACAGTAGCCTGACTACACCACCCTGAGGCCTAATGCATCAGGGAATCTTTATGAGATCGTACCTCTAGACAGAGACAGCTCTTTCAGGTTCGAAAATTACACAGTGGAGACATGAATTCCGGGAAAACGAAAGATTTATTAAGACACAAAGGTTGGGAAATGGAGATCTGAGGGTGGCAACTATGGAAGTTCACACCAATACCATGCAAGCATCATAAAAGGTTCACCTGTTACACAGCAAAGGCACACAGCAAAGCTACAAGCAATACACCAGAAACACCACACATGTGGTTAAACTAGTCCCCCCCCCCCCCCTCAGAGCCACCTCCCAAGAAAAAAAATTACACAAACAAAAGGACAAGACAAGCAAAACAAAAAAAACAAACATAACGAATAACCAAAGCAAAATCAAGACAAGACAGCAGCACGACCCATGTTACCCCACCAGCATGACTGTGCTGCCTAAAAGAACAGAACACAGAAGATTAAACAATGAAACACCACAATATACATAACAGAAAACCACAAATGTCTACGGGGAGACAGCATACCTGACGGTGGCACAGACAGGGGCCGTAGGAGTCGATTGCCGTCAACAGGAGGCTACCTCACACGAGACATCACGTCACGTGACATTTCAAAATTCCAACCTGTTAGTAAGCTAGGGTTTGCTGTTGCATACAACTTCATTTCAATTTCGAAAGAAATACTGGACTATGTTTTTTTTTTTTTTTAAACGGCGACGAAAGGTACTGGCTTGATGAAATTCATTCTGGACTCTATCCGACCACATAAAGACCTCGGGATACTTCGGTTTGGCTTTAGGGACCCTCTACTCACTACCACGTAAGTGTAATGTTGTTTGGAACTGTAGAAGAGGTATAAAAATAGCGTTTTGTATCGGTGAAATGACATGCCCGGGTCACTTCCAGGCTAACGAGTTTTGACTAAAAACGGTAAAATCGAACTTTCTCAAAACACATCCGAATGACATGATTTTGATGTCAACTCAACGTATGTACTCCCAGGCCCGTCGCTAGAAGGCAAGCAAACCAAGCAATTGCTTGGGACCCCGAGCTGGCCAGGGGCCCCAAGACAACGACTGGTTAAGAATAAAATGCAACGACAAACTGTGAGCGCCCCTTTGATAGTCAATGCAGTAAAGTGCAACGACACTGTTACCGGCAATACCGGGATCCCCTCAAGGGGGCCCCTCTCAGTAGTCGCTGACAGCAGCCAGCCAGCCAGGTTTGTGGTCTCTGCTGCTGCCGCGAAAATATAAAACCTCAGCAGTCATAATGAAGCGGAGTTATGCGTCCGGAAACCAGAAGAGAAAGGAAGAGGATGACAAGAAAAAACAAGATAGTGGTAAGTGATAAATTACACTGGATAAAATAGCTCTACTTGTCTTGTACAAATGGTGTAATGTCGCAGCAGGAAGGCTAGCCTAGCAAAAAATGTTTATGTTAACTACCTGCCTGACAGCCCATGCTGCTTGTAACAAACTAGAACAGTTAGCGCAACTTTTTTTTCTCGAACGGACGGAATATGGTTACATACTGTAATATGTTTATTAACGGGATAAGGAAGACGCAGATCTGTTCCAGAATCACTGTTTATCGTATTTAATGACATAACATTGCTATAGCTTTGTAATAGGTTTTGATGAAAGTGGCATAGCTTCTCTGCTATACTAACTATTCGACCGTGATAATCTATTTACCAAATGGGGCTTAGGAAAACCACACGATAAATTCCGTGCATCAAAGCAGACTGGAACTTTCATGTCTAGTAGTATTCATGCACGCCAGCTGTTTACTGTCTTTAAAGCACCAGGTGCGTCTGTCTAATTCTCAAACAGCAGAATGCTTAAATGCTATGTTAAGCTACAAGTAGGCCTAGGTCAATGTATAACATTAGCTTGGGATGTTTTTACAGTAGATTTGCTAACAAATCTTTTCTTTCTCCCTCAAGGTGCTTTGCTTAAATTTCTCAGCCCTCAGGCTCTTCCTAAGGATACCTCCACTGATGAAGATAGCCTGAAAGGTTCATCTTATGTGTGTGTGTGTGTGTGTGACTGTGTGTGTACTTGTATTTATGTTGGATTTTTAAATTGCTATACAACCTGCACTCTTTATAGTTTGAACAATGCATCCTTTTTCTGCATAAGATGGCAGTGTTTTATTTTCTCACTGTGAGAACTGAAAAATGTTAATGTGAGTGTGTGTGTGTTTAAGTATGTTGGATTTAGTTATTGTGCACTTTTTTACATTTATATTGGATTTTATGGTACGGTGGTGTTTTTGCAAATGTTCAAAATGTTCAAAACTAATGCACAGTATATATATATGCAACTGCAGTATTTGCACTGTCAAAATTTTGTATTTATATAAACTGTGGGTGAACTTAAACTGTATGGCTATGCGGTGGTTCCTGTAGGCTTTGCGTGCGGTGGGGGGGGGAGTGGGGGGCTCTAACATCGGCTTTAACGAAGAGCGGTCTGCCTGCCGTCCTGCTGCTGCAAATATGCATTCGAACATGACGTGAAATATCCGTAGTCAAACTATATAAATAGGCCTAAACTATTCCGTTTTTAGTGTCATTTTTACAGCCTATGATTAGTTTGTTTTTTATTTTATTGTTTGTCATCTCATAGCGGGTGCTCTAAATGTATTCTAGCGTTGGCCCATGACCAAATCAAGCCAATAATAGTCAGTAGCCACAATAATGACTGGAGCCAGCCAGAGCGTGCCACCCTGTTTCGAAAATGGAAGATAACGCACAGAACGGCCAGCCTGAGTGGACTGATGTGGGTCTGGCTCGTCAGGCTAAGTCCTGCCTCCTGGCTCCCCAAAATGCCGGATCATGTGAACAGACACAGTAGGCCGGCAAATTTTCACCTTGTTTTTAGACACGTGATGCGCCAAAAAGACTTCTCCTCTTTCCGTGAATTTTGCGTGATCTCAGTGTAAAAGGGGCTAGTGGAGAAATTTAATTGGATTCTTACTTCTGGAACGGGTGGTGGAGCTTGGGTGGGACGCTAAGGACTAGTCCTAATCAATATTTTAAGATGACAAAATTGTCCCCACCAATATTTTAGCAAACTCATTTGTGCTGCTGATCATTCTGACAGCCAGCACAATAGTAGGCCTACAAGAAACGTCATCATATGATTTGCTGGAAAAACAGCTGACACGCACGCTACACGCACAGAGAATGTCAAAGCACAGGCTACATTTGCACTGGCAGTCAAGCGAGCGGGTGTGTCAACGACAACGGTAAGTTAGGGCTGTCTGTATAGGCCTACTGTCAACAATAGTAGCAAAGTGCCTACTTCCTTCACCTAAAAAAGGGCGTGGACGTTCTGGGACTCATTAGCATATCGCTGGTGACGAGACGCTGTACTCATGTATAGGCTATAGCACGGAAGTCCCCATCACTGACACTGGCTAATTGGGCTACCAATCTTGCAGTCGCAATAAACAATGGATCCGAGACATTTTCCTGTTCTTATATTCTGTTTATGTAGGCTAATGTATTTTTGAATGTAGCCTGCACAATGCAAAGAAATAAAAGATAAACTGGTGCATTTCCATACTCATAGAAATGAACATTGCGAGACACTTATCTCTTCTATGATCTCATCCCATAAAGATTTTCTTTGACTTGTTAGTTTTTTGAACATTTATCTTATCTAATGACACGGCAAACATGATGAATTGAATCCGCATATCCTTGCACTTGCGAAACTATGTTTCACTAGCCTAAAACCGTGAGACTGAACGCCAATTGCGTTCACATTCCTCTTAAAGTGACAGGCAATCAATTAGATTTACACACCACAAATGTGGTGATATTAAAGACAAGTGTAGCCTAATCATTCAAATATCAATATGATGTATTCAAATTACTAAATATTTTTAGCTATTAGTAATCATGCAGATCACAAAATACTATAAATAATTAACAATATAAGTTTATAGTTTATATGAATTCCAAAATATGAAAAAGAAACCTATGACAACCATCACTTTCTGTGTGTGTGTGGAGGGTCAATCAAATTCTATGATTGCCACTGATGTGAATGATCACAACTTACAAATCACACAAACCAAATCAAATTTAAAAAAAACGCAAAGGTATCCAAATCGAGATTCTTCACTTGTTATTGCTATTGAAACAATAATGTTGGTATCGTGACAACAGGAGTTGAGGATGTGTCCCCACCAAAGCTGAGACCAAAACTACGCCCTTGGTTGAGCTCTACACAGGTTTTCGTGTTACAGCTCCAGTAGCCTCTGCCATCTTGGTCAAACTTTCACCTCTAAACACAAATATACCGAACTGATAAATAAAGTTAAACTTTTGCCAACTCTGTTTCGCTTGCCTCTGCGAATTCATTCTCATTTTTCCCAATAGAGTGCCTAAGCTCCATGCCTTTGGGCGTACACCATGGGACCTATCTTCAGGTACTGATAGATGCGACATTAACCTTGATCCATTGTCTCCCAAACAAAGAACTGATTGAAGAGAAAAAAAAACTATTTACATACTTACATATGTATTTACATGTCCTCTTTACTGGCCAACACAGGGAACATCTGTTGCCTGTAGAAATTCACCAGAAAGAGGGATATTTTATATCTTATAGGATGAGGATAATCACTGCATCCTTTGTAGTCCATACAAAATGGCAAAGGTCCCAGTGTGTGATGTGCAGCTGACCTTGGACTTGGTGCCAATATGGGTGGTTGTTGTCCTTCAGGATTCTCCCTCCACACGAAGGCAAACGCACGGGGACTGGACAGCCTCCGTGATGGTCATATTCCACTGGCTATGTAGGGCAGATGGGTCCACAAGCACATCAGGTGATGCTACCAAGACCCCGGACTCACTCACAGAGTCCAGAGTCGTGCACCTTTACCTGATAAGGATGCCATCCAACTTCTGCCCCCCCCCCCCTCAAAGCACCCTCTTCATGAGGTACGGGCATGCAGTGGAAGAGTGCCGTGACGGCAGTATACGGCACCAAAATTGCTGGTTGTCAAGCGTCCATATCTATGCAGCTGCCACTAAGGATTCCTCCGCTGACCCATGGTTGCCTGGATGGTACCTTGCTGGTCTTGAGTCACATGCATTGAGGCAAGGATTGCCTCAAGCCCCTGACCCGGATGCTCCCTCACCAGTTCATGCAGTTAGTACAGCCTGACGCTGTGGCTCTGGCGACATCAGCCATGCCATGCCACAATTTTAGGACGCTACAATAGAGTAATTAATAATACAAGTATGGCCATCATAACATGTGCCAATCAATACTCAAATTTAATATTATGCTATTGTTAGCTGACAAACTCGTAACACTTACTAAAACCTTGTACAGCCGGTCTCGTATGCTGGTGCATTCGAAAGCGACCAAAACTCACGAATAGCTGCAGCTCTCAACAAGACATCGCATTCATGCCACATCGGATATTTGGAAATTTGGAAAAGACTTGAACGCAAAGTCGGGTCGGATTCTATGCTCGGAGACTCGTGCGGAAGAGTTACACTTTAGGGCCCGTCCCATTTCTTCCATTATGTAAGGGATAACGGCCGCCGAGGTGTCCTGTTATACGGAATTAATGGACGAGGGCGAGGGGCAAAGAACTTACCGACGGGCAGCGGAGGGGAGTAGACACACCTGGACACACCTCGAAGGCCGTTATCCCGCTTATCACCCGGTTGCCACTGTAAAGCAAAGGAAACACGCGGTTCAGTTTAAAAAGAAGCTCACTAGTTCAGCTTGTTGTACAACTTTCGTTGGCCCTATAACAGCGATAGCATGGAAAGTTAGCTTGTTTACAGTTGATTCCATTGTTGCGAAGCCTGCCTCCAGCCTCAACCGTCGTCCTACAATCATTGTTACCATTCATAAGCATTGATATGGAACGGCGATTAAACTTTCTTTACCAGATCTACTTTATAGATGTCCCGTTATTCAGGATTAAAAGCCACCCCGCCAGCCAATCAGAAAAGAGTATTTTTTCTCTCAGGGTGATAAATAGATTTAACATAGGCCCGAACGTTGGGAAGGCCCATTCATGTGAATGAAACTTTCTGCAGCACTTGCCGTGTAATAACGTTATTTGATGGGCAGACTCTCTCAAAGCACTCAGCAGATATCATGAACATCGTCAGATAGCTTCGTGAGAAACTTTGTAACATTAGTGTTCAAAACTCAACAGTCCATTGGATGTGCATCAAACTAACATATTCCAACATATTTAGAAATTTTAATATGCTTATTTGCGAAAATATATGAGCAATGCAAATGTTCCTTTCCAGCGGTGTCAGCCATCTTGGTTGAAAATTTTGGCTGGCTCGCTGAGTTCGCACGGTATCCTGGGTAATTTCATCTCCTACTTGCCTGCATCAGTCCTATATTTTGAGGGTTGATTTTAAGGAGAAAATAGCACTTCCCCTTGCTCCCTAAAGTAATGGGACACCCTACCCCTACACGTGCACGCTCAAAAACGAGGGTTAGGGCAAAAATCTAGGGGAAGGGGAGGTATTGGGACGGGCCCTTAATGTTAGGGTATCAAGAGTCCCAAACTTCATTCCATAGCCACTTTATTTTCCTACCCCAAAGAGAGAGGTCACATTGGCAAAGTACTGTAACAAGCACTTATTACACATGCACTAATGATCTGTAGGTACAAAAATACATTATGTATGGACAACATCAGTATGTGATATTACATATTGTTACATAGTGACACTGTACTTCATTATATAGATACACTGGAACAAGGACCCCTTAAAATAAAGTGTTACCAAAATTCCTTTCATACAATCACTAACCAAAGTAGGACCTGGTTCACCCAGTCAGGAGCAGTTAATCAGGTGTGTTTAGGGATGGATAAAAGCTGTTCAGTAAAGTTAGCCGGAGAAGAAGCACATATCCTGGAAAAACATACTTAAATAGGCTATGAATGCAGGAAGTCTTGTCCCAGGTTTCATGAACTGAAATGAAATATTAATTTCTCCAGGCTCACAAAGCTTACTTCTCTCAAATTCTGAGCGCAAACTGATAGCTGTTGCCTTATGTAATACATTTACTGTATGATATTGACTGAGTTACTTATATGAATTTACATTATTTGATGATGTGTGTTCATACTTTTGTTCATTTAGAGCACCTGCCTTATCTAAAAAAATGACCTGAGCGCTGGGGCTGAGATGTATTACTTAGAGTAAACCGCTAGGGGGCACTGTTAACACCATAATGGCAGATGAGCCGTATGGCAGCTCTGCATAGTTGCATTCTTGCTTTATGTCAAGGGATTGCTCACTCAAATTTGACTGTCTTGTCAACATATTCAAGCCCATGCTGATCATGATATGTTTTATGTGGAGGAAAAAGGACGTATTGAGCAGTATATTAGGGTAGCTGTTTAAGTGAAAAATAAAAAAAACCTGACTTTTGAACAACAAATCTTAAAATCTTAGTCATTCAGTAGCCTAGTGTGTGAGGAATGCTTGACAGCTTTCTTTATTTCACTTATGTGCAATGAGTTGTTTAAATATGTCTCATTCTTTCTATTTATTGGGTTTTTCAAACATTGTCATGTCATTCTTTCTTTCTTGAGGATTTTTATAGACCTCTTCTTTGCCACATTCACTTGGCCCCAGACATTTGAACAGTAAGCCGAAACTGTGGCTTTTAAAGCCCGGACCCGATGTAACCCGACACATCAACATGAATTATCTGCCCGAACCCGGCCCGCGGCCCGACGTAAAACATAGGCTACGTTTTGACTGTTAAACCCTGACTTTATTTAGGCTAGGTGAAGATTCAACACATTAGAGTGACAATTTACTTAAAACGGTGATTTTCTCCTCTTCTGGCGTATCGTGACGGAAGAACCATGCCAACTTTGGATGCGGTTATCTTAGCGATACTTTTTGCAATAGGCCTACCCTCGATATAGCCTACATATCGTTGGAAAGCTTAGTTTATTGCCGTTCATGTGAGCACAACTTAATTTTGTACATTTTACCAAAGCGACTGGTTTCGCCTTGCAGGGTCACATAGGCTATTTCATCAGCACCTTGCATTTTGAGCATTGCAAATAACCTGTAGAATTCATCAGAATCCAGCACCACTCCAAACACTTTCCAGACCTCTGATTTCCCCACTCCTGTAGTAGCGACGGTGAATTCACCTGCGGCAAGTTTAGCCTACTTTTCACCAACTCCATCTTCTCCAGGCTAAAGGCGTGCACGCAGCGTCTGCCCCTGCCCCTCATGATGCACGTTGCACGCAGCAGCAGACTTTCTTTACGGTGAACAGCTGCGTTGATTAATAAATGTTTTTTTTTTTTTTCACTGAGCAGAAAAGGTTAAGCCCGAGGTCCGACCCGACCCGAGTCATTTGCTTATATTTTCGACCCGAACCTGCGGGTCCTGTCGGGCCGACCCGACGAGAACTAGCCTATTCTAAAGGTGAAATCGTAGAGGCGCTGCACAGACAAAGATCAGTCCTAAAGACTCGTTTTATGGACGCGTCGGACTCGGCCTAAAACGATCATTTATCAGAAAAAAGCTAAATATAAATTAACTTTAGTTGGGATAATTGTTAACATTTTCCTTGCATTTCCATGTATTTACGAAATGTTGCCATCACGACTGTGTTAGCCATAGATTATAATATATTAAGGAATCTGAACACCAAAGACAAATGCGTGTGCGGAAAAAAAGTATTCGTGGATGTCTATGATGCTTCGGCAACAGTTCACAACTGAGTGTTGACTTTGTGAACAAATCTTTGAAGTTTTTGTTTGCAAATTCTGTTCTCTTGAACTATCCCATGCTATCATATCGCGCTCCCAGGCCATGTGACGAGACTACATCACGCCTGCGCTAGGAGTTACAAGATGGCGGAGAGTGCGGAACTGAAGGTAAAACGCAGCCCTCAAATTTTATCAAGATTACTGGCTTTTATCCATCACTGCAATCTGAACCATCAATGGGGCGCTTTGTTAAAACATTACGAATATTTTGCGGTCACATTGTATTCACGTTGGTGTCAAAGAGGCCTGTAAACTTATGCCATTTACCACAATACGATTTCTTCCTAGCTCCGTGCTAACGAACGTTAAAAGCCCAAATCGTATTATTGTTGATGCCGAGTTGAGTGGGTCTTGTCCTCGTCACCCCATCAGAATATTTCAGCGACTTCTGCATTTACAACTGCCCTGTTCATTAGGCATTGTGGAAGAAGTGTTCGCTAAAGAGTTTTTCGCTATTTGTGTGTTCTCAGTTGGTGTCCCTCTCTAGCTAGGCTAGCAAGCTACTTTTTTACATGAACGTTATATTTTAACCGAGAGATCTGTGCACCGAGCGACGCCGATGTGTTTGTATATTTGCAGGTGTTGTGGTGACATATGCTTAAAGATAAAACTAGAGCTGGAGCAGATAGATCTTAGCATATTGGAACATGAGTACTGTTCACTATGTCTGTGCCTTAGAAGCGGGCTCCTGCACTGGTCTCTGTCAACGATAAGCAAGCGAACACCTGTGGGCTTCGCACTTGTCAGGAGAATTGTATTATTGCAACCTAACTTGCATCTGAATATGAGTCCATATATTTCACATATTCTGTATTTAAGCCGATACTGTATGCTCTGAACATTGAGAACGTGCAGTCTTGAGAACGTGCATCTGAAATGACAATAGAATGATGAGAACTGTTTCGCTGGAGCAGGCCTACGTATAATTAGGCTGTTTGTCATTGAAAAGCACCCACTACTGCGTGCGACCAAACTCTCCTCATAAAATCACTTTTTACGCGGGCGTTTTCATATTTTTTTTCTGATGCATCACCTGTTCGTTGGTATCGCTTTTCCACTAGTGGCGCTAATTTGTCGCGATATTCAGAAGTCATGAGAAGTTCCACAATTATTATTATTATTTTGATATTTAACCCAAACCTGCCCCTCTAGTAACTGATATGTCTAGATGTTGCTGTTATGCAGAAGTCTTATATTTGGCATATCTGAATGTTTACCATGCAAATGTTTTCCTGATCCAGAACAATAGGGCACATCTTGTAAATCCTTGTTAAATGCTATATATTTTTTTATGCCTCGCTCAGATGTGCAAATTGACAGCATCTTACATTTGTTTTATAGAGTACTTCCTTTTGAACTCTTGCACATTACTGGGTTAGTTACCGGAGGATGTGGCAGCATCAAGGAGGACAAGGTAGCATAATGTTAGTCTTATCTGGATGATGGCTCGGTCATTATGATCAGATCACATTGGTCCTATGCCCACCTTGATAGGCCTTATGTGGCTTTTTCTCGTACCTTCCTTCTATTCTCATGTACTGTCCGCAGGTTTGTGCTTGTTTTAAGGTGTTTGAATGCACGCTGTCCACTACAATTAAACCAGACTGAAGGACAGTGGTGCTTAAGAACTCAACAGGTGGGAGAGTAGGGGTGTCTTTTAATCAGCCTTAAATGCAGGGAAGAAGGTAAGTTGTCCCACAAAAGTTCAGTTTACAGGTTGTGAGTAAAGTGTCAAGCTTGAATAGTGATGCACACTGCCCATGTGGCGTTTGAGTGCTGGGCTTGTTGTAAAGACTGACTGCACACTAGGCTGCAACAATGTTGTAGGCCTGATGGTAGAAAAAGCAAGCCCTATGTCAAGTGAATTGTGAATCTGTATCAAGGGACCATGTCAGCCAGTGCTTCTTGTGCAGCTTAGTAGGGAACCTTGTGTAAACTTGGTCTGTGCCTGACCTGGGTTGTTTTTGTTTCTAGCATGTGTGATTTTTTTAAATATATATCTTGTTGGAACAAGTTTTATTGTTACAATCAGCATCTCTGTGAGTGATGGACCAATACGCCTGTTCCCTCTGACGGTTTGCTGCGTGTTTATTCTCTGGGTTCTCTGTGCTGTCTTAGGTTGCACGAGGTTAAACAGGTTGATGAAGAGAGGTGACAAAAAGCTTGTTGGATGGAGACGCGGCTATTTTAAAATCTCTTTGACCAAGTGAGAGGACCTACTCCGTAATGAGTTCGCCCTAAGATCCTGTACGTCGGTGTGAAATGAGAGCAGAGGGTGGCAAGAGCAGGAAGAAGCCTGTGTTGAAGTGCCTCATTTACTCCTCACTCGGGGGAAATAAACGACCAGGGACACTAGGTGTGTGTGTGTGTGTGTGTGTGTGTGTGAGAGAGAGAGGGAGGTAGGGGCATTTTTTCTTTTCATTAGTCGTCTGCTGAGGCTTTGGCTAGAATTCAATATGTCATGATGTTTGTGCATTTTTTTAAAACACACCTGAGAAAAGTGAATAGCACCATGGGAATACCCCTCTGCTACAGTATAGTCTATTTAGACTACTGCTTACTAAGGGTGTCACGATTTCGATTTATTTCGAAATCGATCGAAATTACATCTCAATCTCGAACTTCGAACTTAAAAGTAGAATCGACGATGCAGCCACACCCCCAATGTCACGTTCAGCATGTATGGCAAGACGCACAAACACACATGCACTGGCTGAACTGCAGCGTCAACACTCCTCTAATTTTAGGCTGCAGCCAGTTAAAATATAGGCCTACACATCAACCTACCGAAATCAAAGCCCCTCTTGCTACTTTGAAATCACCGGTGTGGAAGTATTCGTTCATTCACGTCAATTAAAACTAACTTAGCCTACTCAACTTAGCAAGTGAAAAGATGGTCTAATTACAGTCCAAAGTTACTTTAAGGCTTAAAATGCACATTTATAAGTACATATTCCATGAACACTAACCTTGGGTCTCTTCGGAGTGTGCTGAAACAATCAAATTAACATTCTGTGTTGTTTCATTTTACTATGTTCACGTCTCTGTTTTAGCCTAAAGTTAGTTCTGTTTACATTACAACCTCGCGGTTGGAACGGTTTCAAAGCGGTTTCAAAATAAAAGCCCCCCGAAAAAAAAGAAGGAAAAGGCCAAAAAGAGTAAATAACATATAAGGAATGCATTTATAGTAATATTTAAATTAGATCGAAAATCGAATCGAATCGTGACTTTAAAATCGAAAATTACATCGAATCGAGGATTTGGAGAATCGTGACACCCCTACTGCTTACTGGGAGCTGCGCTCAGCTGATGAGACATGTCTCTTACCATGATGCTTGTATGAATATATGTGAGCTGTTAGGTATGTCTGTATAAGGATATGTCCTTAGCTGCAGTTGACATTGACTGCAATGTCAAACAAACAAGATGAATTGACATTCAAACAATGCAGATTGAAGTTGGAATTTTAGGGAAGACTGTTGTATAGCTCCACATGAGTTAATATTCTTAAATTCTATATTCGAGAGAGAGAAGTGGGTTGGTCTATCTGTGTGTTCGCATGTGCATGTGTGTGTGCTTTAGTGCCTCTTCACTGTACCTCGTCACCTGATACTGACCCCTTTGATGTCCTCCACCTAGCTCTGTAGGCCTGCAGCCTGTAAGTTAGTCAGTCATGCAGCGGTGGTCATTTCTCCGCATGTGTGGATGCAGAAGGCTCTGGAGAGAAGCAGCCCCTTTATTTCCTCTTTTATTTGCTCTCTCTCTTTACCCTCCTTCCCTTACTGTTGCTCTCGTTCACGCTCGTTTCTTTTTTTATTACTGCTGTTGGCTGTCCACTCCTCCTCTCATCTCTCCTCTCATCTCCTATCTACCCCACTTGGGCCACACACACAAACACAAACACACACTTCTGGCGAAGTCAGCCATGTTTGTTAAGCTTTGCTTCCAGCCCTCGAAGCCTTCCACAGGTGTGAGAGAGACCAGAGCTGTGTGGTGAGCCAGTCACTGTTCGTGTTCCCACTGCTGCTTTGCCTGCAGTAAGCTGAGACACGGGACACATCTTTGGAGATTCCCCACGTCGAGACCAGGAAATTGGGGGGGGGGGGAGAATCACTGAGGTTTCAGATATTCATGTTGCCGTAGAGACTATATTTGCATGTGCCGCCTTTCATATGTTGGGGATCTTGGTGGTTATCAAGACAGCAGAAGGCGCATTGGATAGTTCTGCAATGTCCATTCGGCCTACCACTGGGTGGCCTGTGGCCTGCTGCTTCCTACCATCTCAGAAATGTCTTTAAAAAAGATACCAAACAGGCCCTTCTATAACTTTGACTGATGTAATCTGGAATCAGGAAATTATTCTGATAATAATGGGTGTGGGGGATTGTTGAGAGTGATTCCACGTCTCAGTGCCTCGATAAGAGGACATGGTTTCACATGGAATGTCACTCGTTACTGTAGGCCATGTGCTGAGGCTAGGCTGTTGTTTGACTTGCCACTTGCAAATAGTGAAAGTGCTTTGTTTACTTGACGCTGAATTCATCTGAACGGCAGTGAGGCTAACTGCGTCTCCTTGGTAGTCTTCGTCCTTGATGGCGTCTTTTGCTAGAACTCAAGAGCTGAGAGGTCTGAGGGGCCAAGCAATCTTTTAGAGGCTAGATGAAGAAGATGAATCTACTCTGATCGAGCTGTGCAGCCTATGTAACATGTTTTATTTGGGTATGGGTTGTTGCGTGGGGCTAGATGGATATCCTACCAAAAGACAACATTTTGTTTCGAGCAAAACTGAACTTAAAAAACTGCACTCACTTAAAGTATTCGAGCATCAGTGTAGAGGTTTTGTCAAAAGCTATTGAGCTAACGTGGTAAAAACCAACTGACTTCTACAGCTCAGTTGGTAGTGACACTGATTAAAGCCAACTAGCTTACTGTATATACTGTATTAAGTATTATGGCATTATTTTTGTCAATGGCATTCTGAAAAAGCTGTAAACTTTTGTGGGGTTTGGACCCATATCACAAAAATAGCCCGTGCTACTGGTAAGCTGCTGTATGTTTGATGTGGCCTTGTCCTCACCAAATGTGGTCCGTATGAATTTGAAGATATTAAGAATAGACTAGTGTGGAAGTACCTGTGAAAATACTGCGTAATGAGCATTTAAAAGCATCTTGACTACCAACAGTGCTCATTCTAGTGAACAGGGACAACCTTTAGAAGGTAAAAATGTCTCTCAACAGGAAAAAACATATATATGGCACAACCACAACTATTGCACGTCTGTTACATGATACTATGTAACCATCATAGATTTGTATATATGGAGCTATCATCTTAGAGCTTGGCCATTTTTGTCTCTTCGGTGGTAACAATAGTCGAGGCTGGTGTCCGTGCACATGGGACTGTACAAAAGAAAAATCCATTTAAATCTCATTTTTCCTCTTCCTCACTCTCTGTGCAAGTCTCGTGCATGGCGAGTAGTTTGTGTAGGAGCAGGCCCAGGGTACTAGCTAAAATCACATAAAGCAGTTTATTCATACTTGGGAGAGAGCCAGGTGATCAAATTGTCCGATATGCCTGAAGCAAGCAAACCTTTCTGAATATGAAATTAAATTCTACCCTGTTTTTTTTTTTTTTAATGTCAGCGGAGAACTTTAACGCGGGGTTTAGGACGGTAACTAAACGTGATGACTAGTATGCGCTTAATGTCCATATAATCATCTCTGTGTGTGTCTGCGTTGTGTGCGGAATCTGATTTCGGACAGAGTTAAATCCAGGGCCTGGCTTTAAGGCTGCAGGTGTGCTTCAGCTGGGCTGTTTAATCTGTCCACCCCCACACACTCGCACGCACACATACACACACTCACTCCGTCAGAACTACCTTGTTTTGATAACATCCCATTGATGCTGGCACTGTCGCTGCAAGAGCTGCCGGTGAAGGCTGCGGGTGTGACACACACCAGGGGCACACACCTGGTTCAGGCAGGAGGTATTTTTAGCCAGACAGACGTAACTGCAGCCCCCAGGCCATGCAGCACCCCTGGGAGGACCGTCTGAGTCTCCCAGTCACCCCCAGCTCAGCCCAACCCTCTCTGGGTCACTGGCCCCCAGGGCTGGAGTTTGGGGGTGGGGGTTCAGGGTAGGACAGGCCTGGGCGTCCCTGTGGGGCGCGGGGGGGGGGGTTGATTGGCTACTGTGTTTCCTACTAGTCCACCTCCGAGCTGGTCGTCTGCGCTGGTCTTGCCCTGTGCTGAACATGAGCTTTTTTCCTGCCCTGCTGGCCTGCTGGCCTGGCGCTCTCACCTCCGCGCTGAGACAATGTGCTGTATGACATTAGAGCTGAGAGGGGGAGAGAGAGAGAGAGAGAGAGAGAGAGCGAGAGAGAGAGCTGAGAGGGGGAGAGAGAGAGAGCGAGCAGGCAGGCAGGCAGGCAACACAATGCAGGGAGGTATGCGAGGGTTGAGCTGCAGCCAGCTCAGCTACAGGAGGAGAGAGGGAGGGAGGGAGGGAGAGTGTGATTGAGAGAGCGAGGGGGGTGAGGGAGTGAGTTGGAGAGAGAGAGGGAGAGCAAGCGAGAGAGGGAGGGAGAGCAAGAGAGTGTGTGTGTGTAATTGAGAGAGTGGGTGGGGGGGATGAGTTAGAGAGAGGGAGAGCAGGCGAGAGAGAGAGAGAGTGTGATTGAGAGAGCGAGTGAGGAGTGAGTTAGAGCGAGAGAAAGAGAGAGGGAGTGAGCAGGAGAGTGAGAGGGAGTGGGGGATGGGCAGAGCAGGGCTGGCACTCAGGGAGAAAACAACCACACACACGCAAACACACACACACACACACACATACACACACACACACACACAGCACAATGAGGCACAAACCACACATACGTGAGCATACACAAGCATACACACCACCCCAAATACACAGTTGATGGGAATGAGATCTTTTCTGGAGTGGTCAGATACACTCTCCCTTTCCATATTCCTGCCCCTCTCTCTCTCTCTCTCTCTCTCTTGTGCTGTCTCACTCTCCCCGCTCCTCCTCCTCCTCTCTTCCCCTCTGTCCCCCACCCCCACTCTGGCTCACTCCCTCTCTCCTCCTGCTCTCCCTCCTCCCTTTTCTCTCCCACTCGCTCTTACATTCACTTGCTCTCTCTCCCCTCAGTTGGTATGTCTCACTCTGTTTATTTCTCTCCCTTTCTTGCTCATTCTCTTTTCTCTCTCTCTCTTCTCTGTTTCTCTCTCTTCCCTGTCTCTCTCACTCTATCTCTCTCCCTCTCCCTTTCTTGCTCAATTTCTTTTCTCTGTCTCTCTCTCTCTCTCTCATGCACTCTCTCCCTCTCCCTTACTTGCTTATGCGCTTGCTCTTTCTCTCTATCCCTCACTCATACATACTCTCTCTCTCCCCCACTTGCTCATGTCCTCTCTCTGTCTCTCTCCCTCACTTATACACTCTTTCCTTCTTCCTTGCTCATACACACACTCTCTCTCTCTGCATGTGTGCGTGCTTGCAGGGCTGGCTCATAAAGAATAGCATTTAAGGGCTTCCCATAATGGACAGGTTGCGAGTTTGTGTGTGTGTGTGTGTGTGTGTGTGTGTGTCAGAATTGGCTGCTGCTCAATGAAGCCGTAGGAAGTAGGCTTCGCCTTTCATATTAAATGTTGTGATTGCATGTGTTTGTGTGTGAGAAAGAAGGACAGTGTGTTTACGTGTTTGTGTAAGTGTGTGTTTGTGCCACTGAGTGGTTTCTGCACTTCTCTTCATAGTGATGGTCTTGTCCTCAGCCAGGTTGGTTGTGTGGTGCGGATGGTTTTCCATTGGAAGTGCACGGCCCAGCATAAGTTATGATCTTATCCCCCTCAATCCCACTGACTTCCTGTGGCCTGCCGCCTCTCCTCTCTCTCTCCTTCCTCTCCGCTGCCATTGGAGAGAGAGAGGTAAGGAGCTGGGGGCCGCATTTGCATGGCGCCACACGTTGCCGCGCGGCACAAAGACTCTGAACTCGCAGACTACGCTGGCAGCGAGGAGTAAATAAAGCTCCGGACCCAAACAGAGAGTTTTGGAAGAGAGGAGAGCGGTCCCCACACCCTCCAGGACCACACACACACACACACACAGATACAGGCTCCCTAGAATGTGCAAGCTCACTGCAAATAATACCGCACACAAAGACTGAAAGACTGATCACTCTCCCTCTGCCCTTCTCTCTCCTTGTCCTTTATGCACCTAGAAGGCCCATCTATCTGTCTGTCGTCCTTTAAGGCCCTTTCAGCCATCTGACCAGATGCCTCACATGGCCCAATTGGTTATGAGTTCTTCTCCATCTTTTTTGTGCTGCTTAATTGGGACCATATAGCTTGGCAAGCGTAATGATGCTAAAAGCAAAACAAACTGTAAGTGACCCGTCTCTTGTTTGGAATAAACTTTCCACAGTTGCTGTCGTTTCTCCCCCATGCTCTCTTGGTTTCTAGAATGAATAATAGGGATATAACGATCACTGTCACAGAAAAATACAAATGAGGTATTTTAATATGCAGTGAAAATGGTGGAAATCTCAGCAGAGACTTGACTTGGTAGACTTCTAAGATTTTGATTACATCTTGGGCACTTGCGTGTATGCATGAGACAACAGTGCTGGAAAACATTTTGCTTGACATCTTTCAAAAAGGCACTGATGGCACTGTAGATGATGTCATATTACTTGTTGGTGCATTAATATAGGATGATCTTTCATACATTTTTGGCTTTGTCTGTTATATTTTCACTGTTCAGCTGTCGAAATAACGGGAACCAGAATGTGAGCAGTGGCGCTGAAGATGATGATTCATAGGGGTAACTTTTTGAGTAATGTGTGTGTTTATGACATTTGGCAGATGCTTCTCTCCAGTGCGACTTGCAGTATATAACCAATAACAATTATTAATTAAAAATAATACTGCTAGTTGAAAATAAAGTCGAAAAGCCTACATTAAGCTTATTATTATTATTAATAATAATAATAGCCTAAGAATATCAGTTATCATAAATAAAAATGAGTTTTAATTGTAAGAAAAAACAAGAGTGACTGGTTCCATATGTTTTGATTGGATGACCTTGACAATGACTCAAGTTCTCCAGAAAAATGTAATTGGGGGGGTGGCAGTGTAGTTACTAAGGAGTCAAGTTAATTTCTGGGCTGGCTACCACCTCTGTCTTCTTGAGCAAGGCACTTAACCCAAGTTACTTGAGGGAGACTGGCCCTGCTATTAATTGACATATAAGTCACTTTGGAGAAAAGCATCAGCCAAATAAATAAATGAAATGAATAAAAATACATTTTTTGTTGCCTAATATAAGTGGGAAAATGCCTAAACAACGGTCTGTAAAATTCTCCAGCAACATTAGTCAAAGAGTTGCACAGTACATCAGCAAATTTAGGCCTGCACAGCCAGTCATGTCACTGAAAATGCGATCTCCGTTCCCTTGAAGTTGATACGTCTTTCAAAATCTCTTGTAGTTCTGCCATTGTTTCAGCGCAGTCTTCTGCCAACTGTAATTATATGAAGGAAGAAATCTTTGTAGAAAACCTTATGCAGGGTTTGTTCCTCTCACAGATTCATTCTTTTCCCTCATATGCAACACACACACAGCTTTGGTGCCCAGTCTACCGACACATTTTTACAGACTGCAGGTGTTCCACTCTTCTGTTGGGCCCGCTGCAGGTGTGCTCTTGAGTGTGTGAGTGTGTATGTGTGTGTGTGTTTGCATGAGCCTGTGTGTGTGTGTGTTTCTTGAAAGTGGCACTTTGAGAAATGCCGCTCCAGTGGTGCGACTGCTGAATAGCCGCCCGGGCTCTTGCGCATCTCCTCGCTGGTCCTGATGGATTAAGCTCTCATCTGAGGTGGCGCCGCGGAGATGCACATGTCCCGTCTTCCTGGCCCTGCTCCTCCTGCGGTCACATGGTTGGGCCTGTCAACGCTCCTCCATCCCTCTAACTGGTTGACGTGTCGGTGTCACAGCGGGGGGTGGGGGGTGGGTGGCAGCTTCACACGGAGGGTGAAGACTGAGATGAACAGACATGCTTCATCCTCTGCCGTCATGATCACACTTGTTCCTGTACTGTCTTCCCTTCCTTCCCTGCTTTCTTCCTTTATTCTTTCATTCCTTAACCTTCTGTTGCTGCGCTCCTGTTCTCTCTCTCTCTCTCTCTCTCTCTCTCTCTCTCTCTCTCTCTCTCTCTCTCTCTCTTTATTTCCATCTCCCACGTCCTCTGTCCATTTCCTGCTGTTGGGGCCTGCTTTACACTGCTGCAGAGGGTGGTAGGCAGATGAGTGGTGCTTTATAATTAATAAAGCTTTAATAAGCTTTATTGGCATGACCATTCAAAAAGAGATAGATTTGCGCGTATACCGTACAGAAATGTAAAAAACATCAGAATATAAAATAGCATTGAATCATATAACAGTATGTGTGATTTAAACATAAGCAGACAGACATACACACACAAACACAAACATTTTAATTGTACATTAAATTGTAGGCTAACATTTAAGTAGGAGTCTGGTCTGTGAGGGGATGGAGGATGGTGTATCTTATCTAGAGACAGACAGACAGCCTGCCAGTGAGGTCTTCCAGAGGCCTGCAGGCTACAGGCAGATGAAGGGGTTGGGGGATGACTTCAATAAGCAAATGAAGGAACGGATCCGATCTCCAGGGACATGTGACCTTTGGTCTGGTGGAGAGAGTGCTGGGGGGTTGGTGGAGGAAGTGCAGGGATCCGTGGCCGGGGTGGGTGTGTAACATTGTCTGTCTGTGTGTGTTGCGAGTGTGTGTAACCGCGATGGGGGTAGTGTGTGATCAGAAGCTCTCTGCTCATCCTGGCCCATGCGGGGGGTGGTATTGTGGATGGGGGTGGAGGGTGTTCAGGCAGCGCTCCTGGGTTTGATGTCTAAATCAGCGCGGCGAGCTTAGCACTCGTGTCTGTTTGCTCTGGAGCCGTGGAGAATTTCATTTGGTTTGGAGCTCAGCAGTTCATATCCTGCCCCTTCCTCCCTCTCGTGGCACTGTCTCTCCATCATCACTCGTCTTCCTCCTCCTCTTCTCTTCTCTCTTCCTTCTTTCCTCTCACCCCTATCCTCCTCCTCCTCTCTTACCCTTCCTCCTCCCCTCCACTCATCCCTCCATCTCTTCCTCCTCCCCTCTGTCTCATTGTCTCTCCATTCTCGCTGCACTCTCTTTTTCTCTCTCTGTTCTCTCTTTCTTTTCTTCTGCCATGAGACGGCTGGGCCAGAGGGGGTCATCTATCCTCTTTCAATCACAACACACGGTGATTACCTCCCAGTGGAGTGGCGAGCTCCGTGCCCAGAACGCCCGCCGCTGGCGCGTCTAATCAGCCCCTCCGATGAGTAATCAGGCTTGACACTGTTCATCTCAGCCCCAGAGGGAGGAGCAGAGCCTGGCTTGCCCCCCCTCCTTCAGGGTTTATTGCCTGCACATCCACACCCTCACACCCACACGTGCGTTCGTTCACACACCAACAAGGCTTCTCTGACCGGAAGAGTCGGTACGCTGCAGGTTTTGCAGGACTGACTGACTCATAAGACATAAGATTCATGAGACTTTAAGTCCTCTCCCATCATATACCCCAATCTGCGTGACTTTCACATAGTCTCGACTCATTAATAAAAAGCAGTGCAGCGGCCGCTTCCAACGTGGTCTGGAGTCTGGACGCGTTGTTAAGGTAGGAAAGTGTGCACAGTCAAAGACCCGGCGTATTAGAAGTGCCCACTATCTGGCTACTCTGACTGAACTAGAGGCCTGACACAGGTGTGTGAGGGGAGGTTTGAGTGCGATCTCTGGACTGGCTGCTCAGATGTGTGAGGGTGTGTGAGTGCGATCTCTGGACTGGCTGTTTTGTGAGGGTGTGTGTGTGTGTGAATGCGATATCGGGACTGGTGGATCAGGTGTGTTCATGTGTGATCTCTGGACTGACGTATGGGGTGAGTTTGTGTGAATGCAATCTCTGGACCGGCTGATCGCGTGTGTGTGTGTGAATGCGATCTCTGGACTGGCTGATCGAGTGTTTGTGTCAATGTGATCTGTGGACTGGCTGATCTTGTGTGTGTGTGTGTTTGTGTGTGTGAATGCGATCTCTGGACTGGCTGATCGGGGGTGTGTGTATTTGTGTGAATGTGATCTCTAGACTGACTGATTGTGTGTGTTTGAGTGAATGCAATCTCTGGAGTGGCTGATCTGGTGTGTGTGTGAATGCAATCTCTGTACTGGCACCTCTGTAGCAGAGCTGAGACAGGAGTGATGATTACAGGAGCGGTCTAATGGATGCATTCTGGGGTTTCCCTGCTAGGCGTGCGGCCGAGGCAGCTGGGGGAGGACATGACAAAAAGAACATTCTAGACCGCGCAGAGGGCCATTTGCAAACATTCCAGCGCTGTGCGATCAGCGGATAGCTATGGATGGAATACCATTAACACTAGGCTATAACAGCAACAAGACTCAGGAACTGAGGAATGCCTGATCCCCAGCAAATTCTCAGTGCAACTTCGAGGTGGACTCATGATCCCAGTCGCGTCGCTACAGTGAGGCACTTGTGTTTGGCAAGTGTGATTTCATGGGCCAACTCTGACAGGTTGTTGTTGGAAGAATTTCTTTAGCTGCGTTGACGACTACTGACATTGACACCCCATCCCCGTCCCACCTCCTGGTGGTGACACTGTGAACACACTGATGTAATGATGCCTACCAGTCCTCTTGCCCTGCCCTGTAGACCAGTGAGTGTCCTGGGAGACAGAGAACAGGGACTCTCCAGGTCTGTAAGATGTTACTCTAGCTGGAAGGCAAGATTGAACAGTAGACAGTGCCACCCCACCATCACCACCTCCCCGTCACACACACAGACACACACACACACACACCATCAGCACCTCCCCGGCACACACACACACCATTACTTCCTCCCCGTCTCACCCACACACACACTCACACACACACACCATCACACACACACACACACACCATCAGCACCTCCCCGGCACACACACACCATCACTTCCTCCCTGTCTCACACACACACGTACCCACACGCACCCACACACCATCAGCACCTCCCCTGCCCTGTTTGTGTGGGAGAGCCTAATGGAATGATGACACGTGGTGTTGTGGCTGAGTGTGTAGTGGCATGGAGTGGAACGTCCGCCGTGTTTGCCCAATGAAGACCAGTCCCCTCTGGGTGTTTGTGTGAGAGTGTGTTCCAGTGTGTGTTGGTGTGTGTCAGAGTGTGTTCCGCTGTGTGTGTGCGTGTGTGTTTCGGTGTGTGTGTGTGTAAATGTGGTGGCTTTCTCCACTGGTCCCTCCTGTGTTTGTTTTCACGCTCCCTCTTTCGAGCCCAAGGAATGTTACACATTCGCCCTGTGTGTGTGTGTGTGTTATGCTGTCCTGCAGTAGACTGTTGCGATTCTGTCTCCACATGCATATTTCATGAGCCAGGCCATTACACTGCCAGTAGGCATTGGAACATCCTGCCCTCCGGGATGTGTGTGTGGATGTGTGTGTGCGCGTACTGTACGTGTAGTTTATAAGCTTGTTAGTGTGTGTGGCTATCAGTGATTCAGTCATCTCTTTTATATGTGTTTGTGTGCATGTTCATGAGGGTTACATCAACATGTTTGTCTGCATAAGTTTGTGTCTAGTCTGTATTTGTGGGGGGCTACATCTTTGTGTGTGTCTGTGTCTCTGTGTGTGTGTGTGTGTGTGTGTGTGTGTGTGTGTGTGTGTGTGTGTGTGTGTGTGTGTGTGTGTGTGTGTGTGTGTGTGTGTGTGTGTGTGTGTGTGTGTGTGTGTGTGTGTGTGTGTGTGTGTGTGTGTGTGTGCTTACGAGAGCTGAGGGGGTGGGGAGAGAGGGAGAGAAGCCTGCAGAGGTGCTGTGTGGTCTCTGTCCCGTCTCACCCAGAGGCAGGTTGATTCTCTCTCGCTCGCGTTCCAAATATATTATGTGGTGGTTGTAGATGGCTTGTGTTGTAGAGGGCGTAGAGGCTGTTGAGTAGATCTCGTTAGTGATGAAGGTGTCAGAGTTGGTGGGCCAGACCCCATCACACCGGAGCTTGTCTTGACATAGCAAATCAAATCAATCAGAAAAATTGCAAGTAGATATTTCTCCCAAATCATTCAGCCTTAGGCTACACTGTGTATTCAGTTATGATGTATGAATTAATGAATGCCATCGTTCTCTCTCATCTCTCTTTTTTTTGGTTTCATCTTTTCTTTTCTTTTCTTTTCTTTTCTTCCTTCCTTTTCCCTTCTCCCACTCCACCTCTCTCTCTGTGTGTCTCTCTCTCTCTCTCTCTCTCTCTCTCTCTCTCTCTCTCTCTCTCTCTCTCTCTCTCTCTCTCAGCAAATGGTGATGAGCCTGCGCGTATCCGAGCTTCAGGTGCTGCTGGGCTACGCGGGGCGGAACAAGCACGGCCGCAAGCACGAGCTGCTGACCAAGGCGCTGCACCTACTGAAGGCCGGCTGCAGCCCGGCCGTGCAGCTCAAGATCAAGGAGCTGTACCGCCGGCGCTTCCCCACCAAGCTAGTGTCGCCGGTCGAGCTGGCGCTGCCTGGCGTCCACGCGACGGCTGCCCCCGGCTCGCTACCCGCCGGCCTGGCACAGCTGGCCTTTGACGGGCACCACGGGGCGGCGCCCTCGCCGCTGCTGCCCATCTCGCTGCTCGGCGCCGCAGCGGCCGCCAAACACGAGCTGGGCGCGCTGCCGCACTTGCCCGCTGCCCTGCACCCGGTGCACCCCGACGTCAAACTGCAGCGGCTGCCCTTCTACGACGTGCTGGACGAGCTCATCAAACCCACCAGCTTGGGTGAGTGTGAGTGTGAAGTACTTGTCAAGCTCATCAATTCCGTGTGTGTGTTGGGACGGGCAATATGGACAAAAAATAATATCTCGATATGATTTTGACGATAACGATAATTGGTCGATATCCTTTAAAATTGTGTTTTTAAAAGTCTGACTTACTTTACAGTTCATTATTTATGAATAGCATCATTACAAAGATAACCAATATAATAATAATATAACCAGACAGAATGCATCTCAGTTATTTCCTTCAATGTTCAAGAGCAATCATGTAGGCTAGCATTTCAATTTACAGTATAGAAACTAATTTGTTAGTTTATGGCTAATGTATATGAGAAATCCCATAGAGATGCTAATGGTTAGCATAATCGATAAAAGTAGATATTCAGAGCGAACTTCAGTCCATTTACAAAGGTTTACATGAGAAGAATTCTTTGTTTACAACTAACTATTAAAAAAACTCAGTCTAATGTTTTCTCTCTATAAAATACTGTGTAGGAAAACATGTGACTCATAGACTGTATAGTTTAACTCATCAATGGCACTTGAAAGAAGTACAAAATAAACATTAGGCGTGCTTGTGACAATGTGGGCCCACTAGCGATCATGTGACTTACTCTGCTGCAGCCAGAGGCTTCTCTCACTTCTGTTGCATACACCTCCTGATTTAGTGAATGTATGGAGTTTCAATGCGTGATTTCGAGTGTTTTTATCCCAAAGTAATTTAAATGCTCAATAATGTAATTTGCGCATCGTTAGAACAACAATCACAATATTATCGTGGCCGATATATATCTCACACCCCTAATTTGCGTGCTTGTGCGCGTGTGAGTGAAATGCTGGACAAGCTCATCAAACCCACCAGTCTGTATGTGTTTGGGTGTGTGTGAGAGAGAGTGAGTGTGTGGGTGGGCCCGTGGACAGACTTGTGAGTTTTTTGTTTGTTGATCTGCTTGTTTGTGTTGATTTTGTGTGTGAGTGTGGATGCATGCTTGTTTGTATGTGTTTTAGACCGAGCCAGAGCCAGAGAGAGCGGCTGGATTGGCTTGTGTGTGTTTGGGTTTGCTGATACGCTCATCTGTGTTTGTCCGGCTGGGCACTCTTTGCGACTCTTCTTGTGTGCCAGTGTCTGACTGACTGACTGACTGACTGACTGACTGACTGCACACACACTATGCATTCCTGCTTTGTGTTGTTGCTTGTGTGCTGTGGCTGGCACTGCTTGTCTATCTCCCTGGAAACGAGAGAGTGCCCCTACTCCGGCGCTGCAAGGAGTCACTCACCATTCTCTGCCAACAATAGTACCAGCGCATCTAGCGCAGTAGGTTACAGGAAATAATCGAGGGGGGAAAATAGGTCTCTGAAAATATTTTAGATTTACCCAAGGCACAGGAGTCCATTCCATTTTGTGCTGTATTAATATCTAGACTGTTGGCAGAAATACATCAAAATATATTTATTTATTTATTTATTTTAGTAAATTTTAAGTGCATCAAAATAAACTACAAAAGTAGCCACACCATGCATCAAAACAAAATACTGTATTTTTGTATTTTGAAAATGCTAAAAAATACTCTTCAAAGGGAGCATGAAATCACTGCAAACCTTCCACATCTGTCTATTTAATCTATTCCTTCATCATTCCTTCTCTGCTTAAGAGACATGCCATAAATCTGCAAACAGTCAGCAGATCAACTATGCTGACCTGTAACATCTTATAGCTTACTGTATCAGAATATACTGAAGAACTCACAACTGAACTTGCCAAGTGGCACAAACTTACCACCGAATCTATTGAGAGCCAAAGAATGTGGGCTCAAAGCAACCCAATGCAGGTCTATTACCTTAAAATAATGTCAGCGTAACTCATGGTACATTGACACATCATATGGAGAATGAAGTCTCTGATATTGCCAATGCCATGCCCAGAATGCTTGATATTGCACTGTGTAACGCTGTTGATCAGGTAGGATCATGACCCTTTTAGTTGTTTTTTAACTAACTGAGACCCGTGAAAGCGCTAAATAGGGTTGTATTGACGCCAAGGGCCATGAGGCAACTTTTTGAGGAATGTTGCAGAGGACCACATAACGGTTTCCATGTGTTCCGATGATGAACGTTCTCAAGAAACTGATGGTTAAAGTTTTCAAGAAATTACAAAAATACACACCTATAAAGTATTTTGATACAAAATACAAAGCCATTTTCTTCAACCCAATTAAAATCCAAATTACAATATTTTGTATTTGAAATACATATTTTAAATACATGTATCATAAATACTGCCCATCCCTGTCTAGACTCCATCATGTGCTGCGGACAGAGCCAATTTTGAAAGGCACAATTCGGTATCGGTAGTTTCCAAGTGTCCTGCTCCTCTAATGAATAAGAGGAATTTGTTTACACTAGTAAACAAGACTTCCAGTTCATGCTTGTATGTTTTATTGTAGAAGTGGTATTTAGCTTTTAACTTGGCATTTGCTATTTTGGCTTTTAAAAATTATGGGAATAAAGGACTAGGAAAATCTGGAGTGCAGATGACTTACTTTCTTAGTGCTGTAAGCAATCCTTTCAAATTCCAGTCTTTTTGTTCTGCCACAAAATTGAGCTGTTAAATGGAGTCTTCCGGATGACTAACCTGGATGGCAGTCAAGTCAGTTGTGCTTAGCCACACGACTCTAGACCATCACTAGGCCATTTACTTCCTGAAATTTACAGGCATTAAAAATGCATAGGTACACTTTAAATACGCTCAAAGGAAGCGTTAATGGAGTCTGCTCGTTTTTGTGCATTATTATGTGCATAATTCTGTTATGGTCCTTTGTCTCGTGTCCCTTTGACAGTAGACTACAATATTTCTAATAAGTTTATGGAAGTATTACAGCCTTAGTTACCAGTAGGAACCTTGAGAGAAGAATACCTTTCTGTAACTTGACTGAAATCATGCTGACATAATAGATATTTGTGTGTTCCTCATTTATCATATTTATTGTTGTCTGGTAACTGGAAAGAAGTCTGTGTGTTGACTTTCAGTTCAAATGTTTGTTTTTGAAGCCCATGGACCTCAGTGTAGGAGATTTTTAAGGAATTTTCCCCTAGGAAAACCAGTGCAGACTGTTACTACAGTATTATGATGAGCCAATGGCAGTGAAACGGGATAGCTTGTGCTGTCTGTTGCCATGACGGCAACATGCTGCCCCCCCCCCCCCCCCCTCCGTCTTTAAAGGAGACATGCTACTGATTTAGCCTTTCCTGTTTACCCATTTCCTGGATCTGAGTCGTAGCCCTGCATTGTGTCAGATTTCATGCGCTCAGATTGTCCTTTATTTCATGTCTCCTCTCAAGAAAAAAACTCTTCCACAGCATCATCTGGGCGTATATGTGGATATGTAGATATTTTCATAAATTAGCATCTTAATGACCAGAGATGGCGTTTTGTGATTAATTTGCCGCCAGCAGCCACTCATAGAAACACGCTGCCTATCGTCGCCATCACATTTCTCACCTCCCCACAGCATTTGCATACAAAATGTTGAAGGTACACACACGCACACCTGCCTTTCCAAAACGCACACAGAATTGGAAGTGAGTGCAAATACCCTACCACACGCTCATACACTGAAATAAACATACACACACGAACAACTGCACACTTAGCAAAACACACAAATAAGGATGTGTGTGTGCGCAAGCACATTTGCACCACCTTACTCACCTACTTACCTATTCTCTTTTGGAACATTCACACACACACACACACACACACACACACACACACACACACACACACACACACACACGAATATAACAGCCACAGGCTCAGACAGGCGGCTGCATAGATTGCACCTTACTCAGCCATCATGACTAATGCATTGTGTTGCTTACGGAGATGGAGAGGGTGGACCGCACTGGCCTCTTCTGCTCTAAAGTTCCTGCTGTTGCCCCCCCAGAACGAAATAGAGATAAGACTTGCACATTTCAGGAGCAAATAAATGCAATTTGTGGGCCAAGCGCGCGAGCAAAGCCACGTGTTAATGAATGACGTTGAGCCCAAGCTTTGAGGCGATGGCCCTCTTTATCCTAATAATAAAGGGCTGACGCTAATGAAGGAGTGTGATTAATTATAACAGGCCTCTCTAGAAGACAGCACACACACACATACACACACACACACACACACACACATGTACACACACATGTACACACACACAGACACACACAGACGCGTGTGTGCACGCCTTCCTCTCTTCATCTCTCTCTCTACCCCTCCCTTCCTCTCTCTCACACACACACACACACACAGATACACATGCACACACACACACTCAGATGCTCACTGTCTGTGTGTCCCTCCTCTCTGTTGCTGTCTCACTCCCTGTCTAACGCTCTCTCCCGCCCTGTCGTTCACTTCTCCCCTCCCCCACATTTCTTCCTCTTCCTGTCTCTCGTGTTGGAGTTGTTATTCTCTTCCAGTCTGTCTCGCTCTCTCTTTCTATCTCCTTCAGCCCCCCTCCCTCCTCCTCCCTCCTCTCTGCTGTCTCTCTATCAGTCAGCCCCTTTCTTTTTGTGCCAGCTCTCTCTCTCTCTCTCTCTCTCTCTCTCTCTCTCTCTCTCTCTTTCTCTTCTCTCTCTGTCTGTGTTAGCTGTCTCTCCATCAGTCAAAATCCCCATCCCCTTCCCCTTCTGTACCCCCCCTCTCCCTCTCTCTCTTTCTCCCTCCCTATCTCTCTCTCTCTCTCTCTCAGCTGGCTGTATCTCCATCAGTCAGCCTGTGCCGTTCCGTCCCCCCTCCCTCTTGCAGAGGCTGTTGCAGCAGGAGAGGAGAGGCTGTCTGGCAGGCCTCTGTTTACTGTTCCTGTCTGCACAGATCGGGCTTCTCTCCCTCTCCCTCTCTCTCTCTCACACTCATCATTTTCTTTCTTGCTCTTTCTCACTGCCTCTCTCTCTCTCTCTCTCTCTCTTTCTCTCTCTGCTTGTGTGTCTCATCTGTTCCTTGCATACCTCTTTCCCTCTCCCTCTCTCTCTACCCCCCCCCCCCATTTCTGTACGTTCAAGGTGGCTTTCTTAGCCTGTCTGTTCATATGCAGTGAAATGACAGTTTAACAATAACAACCTCAGAATGATTGTAGAGGGGGAGCAGAAGGAACAAATCGAATGTGTATATAGTCATTACATGGAGACTCTACATTCACATTCATACACACACACACACACACACAGAAGTGCTGGATATTCAAACAGAAAGGGAACAGAACAATAATACACAGATTATGCCTCCTTGTACCTGGTCGTCCGGTCATCCGGTCATCCAGGCAGTAATGGGCAGACAGGGGCGCAGCGTGGCCCCGTCTCCCACCTGGTGAACCAGCCTGGCTGTGCCATTAACCCTTAAAGGAGTACCGTCACACCGGTGTGATGGGAATGTTGAGAAATGAACGTTCTAAAGAATATCTGGGTTCATTGAATTCAACATAGAATTTTAGAACCTTCAATTGTTGCGGAACTTAGAATGTTCAAAAACCTACACCTTTAAGGGTTAAGGAGATAGAAAGGGGATTAAATGTAAGAGCAGCTTTTTGTTATAAAGCTGTTTTGGATGCGCCTTTTTCCCCCCAGTGTAGAACATGGATTAGGGCCTGCTGTGTCCTCTTCACTGGTTGCAGTTAGGACAAATGCATTGGTCTTAAGACTCGAGAGTTCTCATGTCCTTACTTTAGTGTAGCCGGAGAGTTACCTAGTAAGTTTCTCTCCTCTTCTCTTTCTCTCGCTCTCCTCTTTCTTCTCTCTCTCTCTTTCCAACACTATCTTCCTCTCTCTCGCATTCAGCCTGACTCTTATTAGTTTTGCGATTCAGTTCATTTCAGTTCAGTTCAATTCACTTTAATTTGGTGTGCTTTGTTGGCGGGCATGTTCAAAGGGAAACAGTGTTGCCAAAACATTATGATAGAAAGATAGAAATGATCAAAACATTGTAAATGAAATACAGAAAACATGTGTGTGGTAAACACATACACACAAACACACACACACACTTATATTTATTGTTGTATACACGAACAGAAGAGATGTTTAAGCTGACAGACAGGGGGTTAAGAGCAGTGTTTCTCAGTCTCTCTCAGTCCAGTCTCTCTCTCTCTCTCTCTCTCTCTCTCTCTCTTTCTCTCTCTCTTCTCTCTCTCCCCCCCGCCCTCTCTCTGTATATGTGGAGAGGCTGCTTTTCTCTCTCTCTCTCGCTCCTCTCTCTTTCCCCCGCCCTTTCTCTGTAAGTGTGGAGAGGCTGGGGCTTTGGTCTCAGCATCTACCCGTGCTTCCTGGTGTTTGCTGTTCTCTCAAGCACATTACAGGCGAGTGCTGCTGGCCGTCCCAACCATCTTATCCTCGCCGCGTGCTCCAGACCTGCGGCTTTATGTTCATTATGGATATCGGCACAGGGGCCCCATGCATTATTAATGATTTTAATCACCACGTTTCATGCCGCAATCCAGGCCAATTAGAAATTCTGATGAACAGTGCATACATAATGACAGCCACCAATAGGGAGAAATGCGAGGGAAGTGGTGAGAGAGAGAGAGAGAGTGTAGGGGGGAAAAAGAGAGGAAGTGTCAAACTTCTTTCCCTTTTCCGAGGGTTTCCACAGGAGTGACAGACAGAGTTTCATTTTTCTTTCCTCCTCTGCACTGGGCTGTGAGCGAGGTAAAGAATAGGGTGAGTCGTCGGCGCCGGTACCCAGAGGGGAACGGGGGGGGGGGGGGTGAAAATGGAGGTGAAGAGCGAGCCGAGTCGTCCCGACGTAAAGACTGACGGCGCATCTGCCGTGAGAATCGTAGAGGCTGCCGTTTGAAACTGAGCTTAAGAGCTTTTCTAGAAGCTTCCACAGGCACCTCAGATGTGCCTTCGCAGCCCAGAAGGAATTTTTATGGGTGCGTGTGTATGTAAGCAGGAGTTGCACAACATCCTGAGCTCCACTGCGTTTTCATTACCAGGACTCGTTTCATGGCACCACCACGACCCCTGTTTCTGTTGGCACACCACAGAAAATACACACACACACACACACACACACACACACACACACACATGCACCCAAACTGAACATGCATGCACTCTCAAGTTAGATTCTTATGGCTAACTCAGCAGCAAGTAGCCAGCACACACCAAAACCAACATGCCCACTAACCCACACACAGGACAAGAATACACTCAGCAGCTTAGCACACATCGCACACACAGATCTCAAGTTCTCCTCCGCCAACACTGAGACACACACACAGCATAACCCAGGCGTCATTGTCCTTTTTTTAGTTTATGCCCACTGCCCACGACAGGACACCTCCGCAACACAGCAAACACACCAGCCCATCTAAAAAAAATCACCACACATCTACTTCTGCTGTGAGCACTCAGCCTTCCCCCGCAAACAAAAACACAATCTGCTGTCCACCCGCCTGCCTGTGGACACGCCCAGCGGCCAGCGACGGCCGGATCCCTGCCAATCCGGGGAGGAGGATAGCCGTGACTTAATACCAGCAAGCATGCAGCACCTCAGGAATTTCCCAATTAGCTGTGCAGCGCGTTACGCCGAGCCACAGGGAAGGAGGGTGACGCCGGAGCGTGTTTGCGAGTTTGGTTGAGTAGATTGAAGCAACAGCTTTGAAACGTGCCCTCACAACTGCAGCGCGTGTTTAGAAGTCATTTCAGAGAATCGAACATGTCTTTGATATTGCACCGTCTTTTGTTTTCAAGGTGAAGTCAAACTTAATAATAATAATAATAATAATAAAAGATTTGAGGAAGTAGCAATATATGTGATCACAGTTCTCCCTTTAAAAAAAAAAAAAAAAGGAAGAAGAAAGCCCCCAGGTTCTCTCATCTCACCGTATCTCAGTTGAAGAGTAGCTTTTCTATGTGCACAATGAGGTTATTTCAAAACTCCTAGATTCAGTCAAACTTTAAAGGAAGAGATGATCCCTTTGTCCTGATGCTCAGCTGCAGTGAGACGGGTCCTGGAGGACCCGAGTGAGTGAGATAGTATTGCACTCACTATTTAGCTTTGTCATGTTGCTCAAGTAACAGGTTTGTTTTAATGTTAAAGAGGGATACTTGTTCTGTGTGTGTGTGTCTGACCGTAGACAGAGACTGTGATCACCCTAGGCAGGCAATAGCAGAGGGTTCAACTCTCATTGTCTGCACATCCCCTCATAAGAACAAATCAAATGCTGAAGACCGCAGGGCTATTTTTAGCATCAGTCACCGGGGGCGGGGGATTGATTTTTTCTTTTTTTTTTCTTTTTTAACCTTTCTCTCTTTTTCTATCCCTTACACACACACTCTCCCTTGTTTATCTCACTCTCTCTCTCTCTCTCTTTTGTTTCCTTGGCTGTTGTAGAAAAGAAAGAATACATCAGCTCTTGAGCTCTCGCTAATTGTGTGGTGTAAAGTCTGTCCTCCAGGCTTTAATTGCCAGCGTTGTTTGGCGTATGAGGACTTTGTGAATCGGTTGAGGCGAGGCAGGTGAGCCGATGCTCGCTCTCCGGTGCTCTGCGAAGACAGAAATGCAGCTCAGCACTGCGCTCAGTCCCTGATGAGGTGGGGCTCAGACCAGGCAGGTAATGGCCTCAGAAACCCAGCGCTGTCGGGCAGCTACAGTGATGAGATCCTGAGGGAGAGAGATGAACACTGCTGAGGGCACTCAGGATCTTGGCACCTCTTGTTGGGGTGGTAAGCTGTGCTGACCCAGTGTGGGGAGCAAAGGTGCTCCTCAACACTAGAGTGCAGGAGCAAGGCAGAGAGGGCTACACACACACAAACACACACCACCCAAGGAAACACACTAACACACACACCACCCAAGGACACACACACACACACACACACACACACACACACACACACACACAAGGAGATAAAATGATGTGTTCCATTTGTACTCGTAAGTCGTTATGAATAGGAAGTTGCAATTGGAACACCCCCTGAAGTCATATTTCCTACTTGTCAGCTCGTGGGAACCCCAAGTTCCCCCGAGTTCTAATTTCCAAGATGGCTGCACCCATTACCAGTAAATGAGAGCCACAGATATGCACTGTTCATTAGCAGTTCTGTCCTGTTTGTGCCTTTTTAAGTCGTAGAAACAAAAGTGTTTTACGTGTTTAAATCTTTATCTGACATACATTTAACTGTGCAATACTGTGTAAAGCATCATTACAAACTCGTATTGGTTTTTCTGGACACAATTCCCAGTTACCACTTACGAGGCAAATGGAACACAGCAAAACCTGCTCTCCCCCTAGCAAGGGTTGAGAGCAACTTTGAGTTAAAAACAGTAGCTATTTCTACTGTAGATGGGTTTTTTCATGCAGTAGTACAAACTTTCATCTACATCTGCAAAGGGAGGTGAATTGCGTTGTAAGTGCTGGCTGTGTGTGTCTGTACGAAGAGCTTTTTTAAAGAGGTTTATGGACGTGCTTCAGAGGTGGGCTTTTGGCTTGGGTTTTAGTGGATGCGTGGGTACGCTTATCTTTAAAGAAAGGGGAGCTTTAGAGAGAGCGGCTGCCATATTTAAGCACTCCTTTGTGCTAAGGGAGCGGAATACAGGCAGCCAGTTAAGGCTTTTTTGTCTCACCTGTTGGCCCGCTGCAGAGTGCAAGTCTTGTCCTTAAAGAACCCTCCCTGTCATTGGCACTGGTATTTCCAGCCTTCAACAGCTTATGTTTTGGGGGTCGTGGGGTTTGATCACATTTCATGGCAGGCTAAGAAGGTCATGGAAGTCAGAGGCGGTGTGCAGGATTCTCTGTTGATTTCCATGATTGACGACTTCTGGTCGTCTTCTGACGCACCTTTGCAGAAGAGGTGTGCGAAAGTCTTGTTTTTCGAATTTAGGCGGAAAAGATCAGAATGATCATGTCAAAGCATATTACATAAACATGATTGGTCAACAATCCTGATGACTCACATTAACCAAGCGAGCGTAAGACTGAGCCTGCTAATTGGATAGGTTTCCGCAAATGCAAGTCTTCTCCGCCCTCCAGACTGACTGGAAATTATTCTTCATGGATCTCTGTTTTGTATTCCCCCTCATCTGTTGGGAAATGCAATTCATATTCTGAAAACACGCAGTTGATGATGAACATTGTGTTCACTTTGTCACTTCCATTGCCTGAGGGAGTAAAATACATTAGTGACTTCATTCCAGAGTGTTTTTTTATTTTATTTCAGAATGTCACCAAAAAAAAAAAAGATGGCCCCATCTATTTTTTTATTATTATTGTTATTATTTACGCACATTGGAACACCATCACATTTCTGTTGTGTTTGTAATAAACTTGTGCTGGTTTGAGTCATCTTACGTATGGATTCCAAATGTGTGTTGTGTTCCGTGGCACGGCATGTGGCTGGCTAACTCTTGAGAGGTGGATTGAACTCCTATTGGATGTGATGCCTGACCCTGGAACGGAAAAGAATACACGGTGGAGGTCTTTCTCTCCTGTCTGTGAGAGTAGGGCCTGAGTAGCACTGTCAGTCACACACACACACACACACACACACACACACATGAACACGAACGAACGAAAGACAGGCCTCCCCTCCCCCACACACTGCTCATAATGAGATAACATACACAGAGCCCCTGCCTGAGCCTCTGGATAAACATACACACACACACATACACACACAAATATACCGCCTCTGGATGAACACATAAACACAAGCCCCAGTTCTCGCTCACACACAAACACACACTTGCACGCACACACAGAACCTTGCACACCAAACACACTTGCACGCACACACAAAACCTTGGTTAATGCATTTTCTCTCTCTCTCCCTTGCTTGCCCAGTCTCTCTCACACGCTTTCTTGCTGGCTCTGATTCTGTCTCTCTCTCCCTCTCCCTCTGCCTCCCTCTCTCTTGCTCGCTCTTGTTCTTTTTTTTACTCTTTTTTTTCCTCTCTCTCCCATCTCACTCTCTCTCCCTCCCCATCTCCCTCTCACTCTTATTCTTTTTCACTCTTTTTTTCTCCCTCATTCTTTTTTTTACTCTCTCTCTTCTCTCTTTCCCCCTCCCTCCCTCTCTTTCATTATTTTTTTCTCTCTCTCTCTGCCCCCTTTTATGTCAGTCCCTGTCTTGCTCTCTGTCTCACCCTCTCAGTCAGCTTTGTCTTGCTCTCTCTCTCACTCTCTCTCTCAGTCTCTGCAGCGCATAGGCCTATACCCTGTTTTTTTTTCACGCAGGGATGTTTCGAATTACTTGCTCAAAAATACCTAAATAATAACGTGTCTTTCAATAAAAAGGCTACTAAAAAAACTCTAAATGACTGGTTGCTTGGCTACGCATGCATGCGGGTGGATTGGATAGCATTCTGTGGATGCTGAACTCAGAGACTTGAGGTCTTAGATCTCTCTTAGCATGCGAGAAAAGACAAACGCATTAATCATGGGGCGAAGAGCCATGCTAAAATATTCATATGTTTCATAACAGAAGACAGCTTAATAGCTATATTAGAGTGTGGCTCAGAGATGTGCTGTTGTTTCCTCTGTGTGGTCTCACGCTTTGTTTTTAAACAAGGTCTTACTCTCTCTTTCTCCATCTCTCTCACTCTTTCTCTCCCTCTCTCTCCATCTCTCTCTCTCTCCCCCTCTCTTCCTCTCTGTTGTTGTGTGCAGCCTCAGATAACAGTCAGCGCTTTCAGGAGACGTGTTTTGCTTTCGCATTGACACCTCAGCAAGTCCAACAGATCAGCAGCTCAATGTAAGTCCCTGACCAAGCTGTACACCCCCCCCCCACCCCCCCCCGCAGCCTGTACATACTATTCTATTTCCACAAACTGTTCCTGCCACCTCAAATAAATACTCAGATGTAAACTAGAAAGCATGTACTTTCGTGTATTTCATGTAAAATTTCCAGTGGTTTTGTTTTCCTTGTTTTTGAGTTTTGACCTTTTGACCTTCCTGCTCTCTAAGGGACATATCGGGGACCAAATGTGACTTCACAGTTCAAGTTCAATTAAGGTATGTATTCACCTGGTTCAGCGAACTGTAATCACTGATGGGAGGGTGTTTTTTCATTGCGATAGTGACTGATGTGAGGGTGTTCTTTCATTGCCATAACGACTGATGTGAGGGTGTTCTTTCATTGCCATAGCAACTGATGGGAGGGTGTTCTTTCATTGCCATAGCG